>NC_056725.1:950723249-950903249 GCF_019279795.1 Protopterus annectens | reverse complement strand
ACTCTCCTTGTCAATAAGGAGAAATTAATCGTAGGCACTAAACCGCCTATAATTGCAAAGTACCTTGCAAAGGTAAGGGAAAACAGCTCTTGTACTTTACAATAAAAGCACCTAAACAGGCATGTCCAAGGGTCAGCTTCCGGTGATTTATCCTGTCAACCTGGTGAATCTGGGCATACTGCAGCAATGCAGCAACTGCCTCATGTACACAGACAACCCTCTCCTCCTACCATCCAACATTACAACCTGCGAGAGATGCACTTACATAGCCAAAATGGAAGCAAAGCTCTTTCCAGTCAAGATTGTGCTAGACAGTCAAGGGAAGAAGGTTAACACCTGCACTACACCTCAAGCAAAACATAGCCCTTCAAAACCCACATCATCAATACCCACACATAGCAACACTAAACTCACATATGCGGAGGCCCTTAACATTAACCTGCCTAAGTAACAAGGACCTCTGAAGCTGAAATGCAAACAAACACCAGTCACAACCAAAGTGACACATAGCTCACAACACCAGTGGGCCACCCAACAACCCCTAAGGCAAGACAACGTACCCAACACTTTAGTCATAGGTGACTCTATAGTCAAGAACACTGATGTCTCACTCACCAGGCTGAACAAGGAGAAAATTTCAGTCAGTTGCCTGTCGGGTGCCAGGATACACCACATAATGTATGCACTCAAGTCACTCCACAACAAGTACAAATACGACTCTGTCATTGTCCATGTTGGAGTGAATGACGAGACGTACCTCCTTGGACTACATGAAAAGAGACATGGAAGAGCGCTCGGATCATGTGACCCAGGCAGGTATGACCCTAGCCCTAAGTAGCATCCTGCCTTTGCCCAAAATGACACCACAGTATAAGGACAAAATGACTGACTTCAACAATTGGCTAAGCTTCTGGTATCATTCAAAAGGGATCCAGTATCTGTCTGCCTGGAATGACATGATCAACAAACCATGATGCTTTGCCAGAGATGGTCTGCACCTGTCGTCCCTGGGATTCAGGTTACTGGCTAAAGCTCTTGCCACCCCTATAGTGCCTTTTTTAGGGAAGGTTCAAAGGACAAAAACACCACCATAACAGATACAAGCATGCAAAATCTGAAGGTAATGCTACTCAATGCTAGAAGTCTAAACATCGATATCTGTGCAGTAACTGAGACCTGGTTCAAGGCTGCAGAGAACACCCCTGCAATACTCTTATCACACTTTTTGACCACCAAACCAAGACCAAAACATTAAAGATGTCCATATTCACCAAGGATATTCATACCTCCTGGCTAGTTGCCGAACAAAATGCATCTGAAAATCTCCAGGTGCAACTAACACTAGGTAAGACTGCAATCCAAATTGTAGCTTGCTACAGATCCCCTACCATGCCTCAAGATTCTCACTACACCTTTCTAAACATACTGGAAAATGTTAAGATACAGCCAAACATCCTAATACTGGGTGATTTCAGCTACCCTGCCTTTAACTGGGAAAATGATTCAGGTACCAACCTTTTCCCAACGGTTCTTGGAATTCATAAATTCCAATGCCCTGGATCAACTAATCTATTGTCCCACCAGGAGCTCCAATATCCTAGACCTGGTCATTGCCAACATAGGAGATAGATGCTCCACACCAGTGGTCACCCCCTCGTTGGTCAAGTCTGACCATAAGCTAAACACCCTTGACATCCACATCCCACCCCCACCCCCTAGTAAGGAAACCTCCATAAAAAAACTCTAAAGCCAACTTCATGCTACTCAAGTCAGAAGTGACAAACTTCATCACACCCATGCAGACAGGAGCTGAAAATTTGACTGATGAATCCTACATTAAGGCAATGTATGAGCACATCCAGTCGTGCATGATTCCCAAATAAAACCAAGATGCTCTCCTCCAAAAAAAAGGAAGCCAATTTGGTGGTCCCCTGCCATAAACAAACTATACAACAGAAGGAAGAAACTGTTACAGAAAAGAGGAAAATGCCAGGATGCAAAAAACTCCCTTACCAGCCTCAGTAAGAAGCTGAGATCCCTCATAAAATCCTCCAAAGCTAGTTATGAAAATAAAATTGGCAAAGATTCCAAAGACATCCACAAGGCATTCTATAGTTATGTCAAGAATCTAAATGGCAATCTTCAGATCTGGTCTGAGCTAGAACAGAATGACATTAAATATACTGATCCCAAGGAATTGATTTAGTGCCAACTTCACCCCCTTCACACCCCCCTAAAGGGCCCATCTCAATAACAAAAGACTGCCAAATTCCGGTAATCATGGCCACACAGGTAGAAACCGCACTCTCCAAAGCTAAGAACACAGCACCCATGGGACCAGATGACATCCCAGGCTGTGTACTACATGAACTACAAAATGAATTGGTACCTCACCTAAGTGTCATGTTTAATCATAGTCTCACCTTAGGCTTCATGCCCACTGAGTGGTGCACAGCTACAGTTATCCCACTCCACAAGAAAAAGAAATCCCAGTCCCTCGGAGCCACATGCTCCAGGAATCTAAACTTTGTCATCACAATGAACAAAACATGCTGGAGGGATAGGTTCCAGACCCAAAGACTCCCCATACTGTGGAATAGACTGCCCATACATGTCAAGCAGAGCGCCTCCTTGGCCCTCTTCAAAAGGAATCTTGACGATAGGATAGGAGATAGGAAATTCACCCTGGGTATCATGTCAGTCACCCTGCTAGACAGGGGTCCAGAGAAGTAAATATTGTGGGAAGAAATATCCATGGAATTGTTATGGCTAGGCTTGTATAGGCCCTATGGCCTATAGCCTAGTACCAACCTATAAACCTATGAACCTATGGATGATCTAGAGCTGAGAGAGAAGAAGCTGGTGGGGTAATTCAAGCCAGTTTAGGTGTTTTAGAGAGAGAGAGTAATGAGATTTGTAGGTTTGTTGGGCAGCAAATCTAGCTACCTTGTTGTAGGCAGATTCAAGTTTGGTCAGGAGTGCTGAGTTAAGATTTGTGAGAATTTGAGAATTGTACATTAGACTGGGTTGAAGGTATGTAAGTAAGAGAGTAATCTTGTCTTCAGATGTAAGGAATTTTTTATTATGGTAAAGGAGACCTAGTTTTGAATGAGTCTTTTTGATACAGTTATTAACATGCAAGTCAATTTTAAGTTGATCATCGATGGTTACACCTAAAAGCTTAGTACTGGATTCTACCTGAATGGGAGTGTTATTAAGGGACTGTATGGAGAAGGAGGGTGTAATATTTTTGAACTTTTTAGGTAGGAAGAGTAACAGCTTTGATTTTTTTAGGGTTAAGAATAAGCTGGTTTTTGGACAGCCATGTTTCAACTAAGTTAAAGATGCCTGAGTAACTGAGAAGAGCTTAGAGGGAGAGTTAGCTGTGGTGATAACTGTAGTGTCATCTGCATATTGCACTATGGATGACTGAGGACAGGAGGTATAGAGCTGATTAGTAAAGATATTAAAAAGTAAAGGCCCTAGGAGAGACCCTTGAGGTACACCCATTTTGGAAGGGAGAGGAGGGGAGAGTGCAGAGTCCCATCTCACTGATTGAGATCTATCAGTGAGGTAGCTGGATAACCATGCAACAGTATCAGAGGAGAAGTTGAGGTTATGCAGTTTGTGCAGCAGAAGAGAGTGTGAGACAGTGTTGAAAGCTTTTGAGAGGTCCAAGAATAGGCAAGAAATACGTTTATGGTTGTCCATGGCTATAGAGACAGTGCTGAGGAAGGATAAATAGAGCTGTAGTGGTGCTATGTGTGGGTCTGAAGCCATGTTGAGTGGGTGTAAGCAGATTTTCCTGTATTAGATACTGCATACCTTGTTTATGAATACATTTGTCAGTACTTTAGAGAGAGGAGAGAGGATAGTGATAGGTCTAAAGTTGGAGATATCAGAGGAGTTACCTCCTTTGTGTATAGGTAGAGTGTAGCATTGTTTCCAGATGGAAGGGACTTAGGATTCAGAGACAGAGTGATTCATTAGGGTAGATACAGGGAGATCAAGAGAGTCAGCTGCTAGCAGAAGAAAAGTGGAAGGAATATTGTCAGCTGATGCTGAGCATGGTTTTAATTTAGAGAGTAGAGTTTTGATTTGGCTAGTAGGTACAGGTTTGAGGGAGAAGGTATTTGAGGAGATAATATTAGGAGTAGGTTCAGAAAAGTTGGAGATGTTAGTAGTAGAGGAGTTTGGGTTAGGGTTCAGTAGCTTAGATGTTGAATTGATAAAATAGGTATTGAAGATAGTGGCAGTTTCTTTAGATGTCTTGTCTGGGCATGGATTGGGGGAGCTAAGATTACTTGGATGTAATATTTGGTTAATAGAGTTCCAGAATATTTTAGAATTATATTTTTATATTATATTAGCTTTAGATATATTTGAACAAACAACAGATATTTGCACGGCTTAGTGGTTAAGTGCTGTGACTATAGTCTAGAAGGTCCTGGGTTTAAGGCCTGCAAGGACTGTTTATTTTGTTGCTAGACAGATCAAGGACTGTTGGATACGGAGTGGTTAAGGCAGTTTTGAGCAGCTTTAAGGGGGTTTGCGTGGGTTTGCGTGATGGTAAGTGCTAATGCATGGATAAATGAAAAGGTGCTTACACCGTGTAGGCTTTGCTTACCAGTACGCAAATCTGCTTAGCATTTACATTTAAGCAATGCTTAGACCTGCTAAGCATAGCTCATCCCTGGTAACCAGTGATCACATTCCAGTCTGATAAAATAGCAGGGTAATGACATCTTTAATAAGTGTATTTAATACTATGTACATAACATGCTTTTATGTGCTGTCATTACAGTAGCAAAGGGTGTGAGTATACTGTATGGGACACCTAAGTATACATGGCTAGTACCACAATCTTTTCTCTTTGTATGTGTTTCATACATGGGTAGCATCCCAGGTGATATGAAGTCACACTTGCATGTATTGTATCACTACGTTACTACTTTTAGCAGTGCTTTTCCAAGAGTAGATTGCAGATTATAGTACTGGAACCATACACCCCTACATGCAAAGCTGGACTCTGAGTACTGACTCGTGTTTTTGGTGTGTGAGCTGTATGTTATTAAGTATCCCCTATTGGATAGTGATCTGATATGTGGATATTAACTGTAGACTACTATGTGTTTAGGACATGTCATTGAGGACTGCTGTCATGTAGTAATGGCGTACCTATCAGTGTCAGATGTCTGTAATGGTGTACCTATCAGTGTCAGATGTCTATCTGTCAAAGCATTCATCCTAATGCATAACCTGTTGGCTAGCTAATTTCTGTCTGTCCTCTGTACAGATGTGCAGATGTCAGGTATCCATCTTGGCTGCTTACAGGCAATCTCTGATTGACACTGACATGTCTGCCTAGGTGTGTTATGCATGGCACAGCTAGGAAACTCCACCCTGTATGCACCACATGCCATGGGTAGCTCAACCAGACTACCACAGTCAACAGAACATGCTTAGATACAGGTCTCTAACCCAGACACTTGCCATGCTATGTAATATATGTTGCATACATGTCAAGTGGAGCACCTCACTGGCCCTCTGCAAGAGAAAAACAGATTATTATAGGTTCATAGGTAGGTACTAGGCTATTGGCCCAAGGGCCTATCTAAGCCTAGCCAAACGGTACCCTGTTTTTTGCCAACCAAGAAAATAATTTTCCTGTGCCCCTGTCAAGCAGAGCCACAGAAGTGATCCCCGGGGTGTATTTCCTATCTCTCATCCAATCATCAAGATTTTTCTTGAAGACTGCTAATGAGGAGCTTTGTTTGATAAAGATAGGTAGTTTGTTCTAGAGTATGGGAAGTCTCTGGGTCAGGAATCTATCCCTCCAGCATGTTCTGTTTATTGTGGTGACAAGGTTTAGGTCCCTAGAGTGTGTAGCTTGGAGGGATTGGGATTTTTTTTACGTGGAGCATGTCCAACAGCTCTGGGTTTGACATAGCTTTGTATGTTAGGCAGAGATCGCCTCTGAGTAGGCGATATGCAACAGAGTAAGGCTGGAGTTTTTTGAGATGGTCTACGTAGGGCATTTGTTTGAGGCCAGTAATCCTCTTTGTGAAGTATTTCTGTGGCCTTTCCAGTTGTTGTAGATGTCTTGTGAGGTACATACCAAAAGGGGCATTGTACTCTATAATGGGTCTAATGAGTGATGAGTAGAAGGGAACAATGACCTCTTTTTTCCTGGATGAGAAACCTTTTGTGATGAGGTGTGCCATGTAGAAGGATTTCCTGACTACTGTGGCAATGTGATTATCAAAGGAGAGACTACTATCCACCTGTGTCCCAAGGTCTCTTATCACACTTTCGGTGTTAAGTAGACTACCGCCTATGTGGTAGTTCATAGGTACAGAGATTTTAGTACAGAGATTTTACCAAAAGGGACGACAATGCACTTTTTGACATTGAGCTTGAGGCCATGGCTTTAACACCAGGCATCTGTCTCAATGAGGCCCTTTTGTAGGATGTCCACATCGTTAGGAGTTTTGATTATGGCTTCTAGTTTGCAGTCATCTGTGAACTTTGTTAGCCAAAGACCTTCTGTGTTAGCCTATACTTCAGAGAAGTAGATACCAAACAGGAGAGGACCTAGGACTGAAACCTGTGGTACTCCACTTGTCACTGGTCTGAAGTTGGATTTAGATTCTGCTACTTTCACACTGTGGGTTCTCTCAGTGAGCCAGTTGACAACCCATCTTGTGACATTGGGATTTATACCTAGTTTAGTGAGTTTGTCAATAATTCCAGAGTGAGGGATAGTGTCAAAAGCCTTGGCGAGATCTAAATAGGCTGTGTGAACCACCTTACCCTCATCTACAGCTTAGGTTTAGGAGACATGATCTGCCTTTTACAATACCAAACTGGATAAGATCCAGAGTTTGGAGATTACCAATGTCATTGTTTATAAGTTCCATGATGACAGCTCCATAGCCTTGCAGACCAGGCACGTCACGCTAATGGGGTGGTAGTTCCTGGGGTCTGTGGTGGCTCCCCCTTTGTGGAGTGGGATAACCATTGCTGTGCATCATTCAGTGGGCACAAAGCCTGAGGTGAAGCTATGATTGAACATGGTATTTATGTGGGGTGCCAGTTCGTTCTGTAGTTCATGTAGAACACAGCCTGGGATGTTGTCACATCCCATGGATGCTGTGTTCTTGGCTTTGGAGAGTGTGTTTTTTACCTGTGCAGCCATGATTACAGGTACTTTGCATTTCTCCGGTATAGAGATGGTCCCTTTAGGGCATGAGACAGGGTTAAAGTTAGCACTGAACCTATCTTCCAGGATGTTGACAATATCAGTTGGTTCTGTATATTTAGTGCCATGAGAGAAATATTATAAGATAAGGGGAGATATAGGAGATAAATGTAAAGGATTAATTACTAGAAAAATGGATAAATTGAAAAGGGACTTGCAAGATTATGAAAATAATGTGAGTTATCCAAAACCTGCCATGTATACATATACTAATAATAAAAAGAATAATAAATACAATAGAAATTACATAAAGACACAGGTAGTGGAGCCTGAATTCAGAGAAGAACTATGGAATGAGAATGAATATGATAAGGAATTTCCCCCAATAGAGAAGGAATATAGGCCCTTTTACAGACCCCAAAATGAAAATTTTCCTATGAGAGGGGGGAGAAGGGGGAGAGGGAGATAGTTAAATGTACCCCTGACACGGACCTTAATTTAATAGAGAAGGAATCAGATGAAAGAAGAATTATTAATACTTTGAATGGATTCACAATTTATAATTATAGTGAGATAGTACTTGAAAAAGAACATTTTAGTCTTTTGGGAAAAGGCTTTAAATGTATTCCTCAGATAAAAGGGGACTTAACTTCAATACTTTTAGATTTAAAATTATTTCTGAGAAAAAATTAATTTGAATCTTATATTAAATAAGGGTTATACTCAGAACAAAGTTGAATATAATTTTAGGTTATCAAAACCATCCACATATAATCCCCCTATGCACCCCCAACTCAAAAAATTAGAGAATGTGATGGAAAATTAAATAAGAAAGGTTTATAAGAGAACTAGGTATAATATGAATCTCCATGTAGGAGAATATAGAGTGTTAAATGAATTGAAGGGGAATAAAAATATTAGAATAATGAAACCAGACAAAGGTGGGGGAGCTATTTTTATGGATACTATAGTATATGAAGGAAAAATGAATCAAATTCTTAGAGATGAAGTAAAATATACAGAGATGTCCAAGAATGAAATTATGGTAGCTTATAAAAGAATAGATATAGAACTAGAAGCTATGTATAATGAAGGGACTATAGATGGAAATAGTCTCTCCTACCTTAGAGAGGATAAACCGAAAATTCCAGTAATTTATGGCATTCCTAAGGTGCATAAGAATTCAAAAGATCCCCCATTAAGGCCTATAGTGTCTGCAGATGGTTCTAAGACATTTCCTCTAGCCAAATTTATTGATAATAAAACCAAACATATATGGACTAAAAAAGTAGCTATTTTAAAAGATTCATGGGACCTTTTAAGAAATGTTAATTTAGAGATATATGACAAAAATATTTTATTCATAACAATAGATATAGTGGATCTTTTTTCTTCTATTCCCTGTTCAAAAGGTATGGTAATGTTTGAAGAAGAAGTGTTCCAAGACGGAATATTGAGCCACAAAGATAAAGTAGCATGCACTATTTTGATGGACATAGTTTTGAAAAATAATTTTTTAATATTTAATGGGGAATTTTTTCAACAAACCCAAGGCGTTGCTATGGGCGCAGCCTGTGCACCTACATTTGCAAATATAGTTTTGGCCAATTGGGAAGAAACATATATTCTCAATTCTAGGTTCAAGTCTTGTTGGAACCTATATAAGAGGTCCCTGGATGATATAGTTATCTTTTGGACAGGTGGGGAAGAAAAAGTAAAGGAATTTTTTACATACATTAAAGAGACTTCTGATTTCTTGAGATTCACTTATAATGTTTCAGAAAATAAGCTACAATTTTTGGATATAGAAATTTATAAAAGTGATAATGTCTTTGAATCTAAAGTATATATGAAATCAACATACTGTAATTCTTATTTGCACTATAATAGTGCACACCCTACACATTGCAAAAAGAATATTGTAAAAGGGCAATTTGTGAGGGGATCAAGAATGACAAGTAAGTCTGAGGATTTTAAATTGGAATGTGATTTGTTGGAGAGAATGTTTTTAGATAGAGGATATAGTAAGGAATTTTGTTAGTAATATTAGGCTAGAGGTAGAAAGGAAAAGAATAGATAAATTTTATCCAATATTAGGAGAAAAAGTAAAAGATGAACAACAACAAAAAATAAAAGAGAAAGTATTTATTAATAATGGAGAATATCAACATGCTTTTACCTTAGAATTTAATGCTTTAAATAATAATATTAGGACCGTCTTTTTTAATGAATGGGAAAGGTTTATGGCACTTACTGACCTGGGGGGACTTCCTAAAGACACACCTAAAGTAGTATACAGAAATCCTTGTAATATAAAAGATCACTTGGAACAAAAAAAGTTTGGCCAAAATAAAATTAAGGGAGTCAAAAAGTTAGGTACATATTCTTGTGGAAAATGTAGTCAATGTAGTTATATGGTCAATAGGGAGAACATTTATATAGAAAGTAGAAAGAAATGGATTGGTAGTAAAGGAATGTATAATTGTGAGACAAAGGGTTAGTATACCTTGCCACCTGTGAAAAGTGTGGATCTTTCTATGTAGGTAAAACCTGGAGAACTTTAAAAAGAAGAGTGTATGAACATACCTATGCTATAATAAAGGAAAAAGAAACAAATGCACTATATAAACATTCAAAGGTATGTAAAGAAAGCAAATTTCTTTTTTTAGTAATTGAACATATAAAGGATGGGATTAGAGGAGGTCCATGGGAAGACACTATTGGGTATAGAGAGTTGTGGTGGCAAGTGACACTAGAAGCAAGTAAACATCCAGGTCTAAATGAACATGTGTCTATTTTACCCCTTTTAAAATTAAAGGCAGCTGAACTATGAATGTCAGTTTAGTTGTAATATAATTTTGTACCAACAGATGGAGTTATTGTGCTATAAAATGTATTTTCCTTAATAATGAATAATTATATTATAAATATAAGATTTTAGAAATATAATTAAGTATTCATGTATGTATTTATTTATTATTCAATAGTATTTTTAATTATTTATAAGAACATGAAGATGTATAAATTATTTTATTTATTTTATTATAAATATGGAAAGAAGAACTTATGAATATTTATGAGCCCAGAATGTGAATTGATTTGTGCATTCAAACTTAATTGAAGCTTTTCTATTGGATTATTAGTTTTGTTAGAGGTATATAAATAAGTGTGTTAAATTAGTACTAGCATCTGATGAAGTCCAGTGAATGTGACGAAAACGCGATTTATTGTGGAAGAGCGTTAATATAGAAGTGTTTTGTGCGTGTTTGGTGACATTAAAAGTTTATTTTAACTTTTTGGAGATCTTCCTTCCTGTGACTGCACTCCTTTTGGTATTACTTTTAGTGCCATTGTGCTGTAACTCAGAGCAGATCTGAGTGTTGCCATTGAGATTCTTGACATAGCTATAGAATGCTTTGTGGTTGTCTTTAGAATCAGTGGCGTTTTTGTTTTCGTAACTAGCTTTGGAAGATTTTATGAGGGATCTCAGCTTCTTACTGAGGCTGACAACTGAGTTCCTCCAATCATGGGATTTTACTCTTTTTTGCAACAATTTCTTTCTTCTGTTGTAGAGTTTGTTTATAGCAGGGGACCACCAGATTGGCTTCCTTTTTTGGAGGATAGCATCTTGGTTCTGTTAGGGACTGCATGATCCATGCACTTGTGTAAGTGCTTATAAAGTGCAATTGTATAGGATTCAGCAGTTGTATCTCTATTGTCCATCAGCATGGGTGTCATGAAGTTTGCCTCTTCTGTCTTAAGAAGTGTGAAGTTGGCTTTGGAGAAATTTTTTACGGTGGTTTCCCTAATGGGCGGTGGGGGTGGGATGTGGATGTCTAAAGTGATTTGCTTGTGGTCAGATCTGACCAACTATTGGATGTTGAATTTAACTGTCACCCTGGGGATCACTCAAGTGGCATCAATTGATAGATGGCCTGCTGACAAATGAAAGGTGGCATGATACCAGTGTACCCACATGCCCTACTCTTCTCATCTCTCCATGGACATTAGCCTAGTACACACCTAGGAACACCTGGACCTATGGACCCCAGTACTGACAAATTTGTCAGTGTGCATTACTGAGAATTACAGTGTCTGTATGTTTGTAAACTTGTAGTTGACAATACTCTGAGGGCCTTCTCACCCACTACACCCCCCACTGCCATACTTAGAAACAGCTGCTGCTGTAATTGACGTTAAATGTACCTTGTTACATTCTTTACCCTATGTGCTACCTGGACTTTGCAGGACCAGCATAACACTAATCTGCAAATGGGTAGATAGGCGTGGGTTACCCTCTGATTCCTGGCTAGTGTGTGTATGTGTGTGAGTGTGCATATTTGTAGGAGACAGCATTCTGAGGCCACATTCTCCAAGTACAATAAAACTTGCCATACATTAGGAGAGTCATGACAAACCCTCATAGGTTCATAGGTTGGTACTAGGCTATCGGCCCTAGAGCCTATACAAGCCCAGCCATAACAATTCCCTGGATATTTCTTCCCACAATATTTACTTCCCTGGACCCCTATCTAGCAGGATGACTGATATGATTCCAGGGGTGAATGTCCTATCTTACATCCAATCGTCAAGGTTCTTTTTGAAGAGGGCCAAGGAGGTGCTCTGCTTGACAAGTATGGGTAGTCTATTCCAGAGTCTGGGGAGTCTCTGGGTCAAGAACCTATCCTTCCAGCATGTTCTGTTCATTGTGATGACAAGGTTTACATCCCTGGAGCGTGTTACTCTGAGTGATTGGGGATTTCTTTAAGTGTAGCATGTCCAACAGCTCTGGGTTTGACATGGCCTTGTATGTTAAGCAGAGATCGCCTCTGAGTAGATGATATGTGACAGAGTATAGCTGGAGTTTTTTTAGATGGTCAGCATAGGGCATCTGCTTTAGGCCTGTGATTCTTTTAGTGAGGTATTTCTGTGGCCTTTCCAGTTGTTGTAGATGTCTTGAGAGGTACATAGCAAATGGGGCGTTGTATTCTATAATGGGTCTAATGAGGGATGAGTACAGTGGGACAATCACCTCCTTTTTTCTGGATGAAAAGCCCTTCGCCACATAGAAGGATTTCCTGACTACTGTGGTGATGTGTTCATCAAAGGTAGGACCACTGTCCACCTATGTCCCCAAGTCTCTTATCACTCTTTTGGTGTTTAGTGTACTGCCAGCTATGTGGTAATTCACGGGTACACGTTTTTTTCCCAAAGGGGATAACTATACATTTCTTGGCACTGAGATTGAGCCTATGACTCTGGCACCAAGCATCTTTTTCTGTAAGGCCCTTTTGTAGAATATCCACATAATTTGGGGATTCAATAATGACTCCCAGTTTGCAGTCATCTGCAAATGTTGTTAGCCAGAGTCCCTTAGTGTTGGCCTGTACTTCAGAGAAGTAGATGCCAAACAAGAGGGGTCCCAGGACTGAACCCTGAGGTACTCCACTTCTCTCTTGTCTGGAGCTGGATTTGGAGTCGGCTACGTTTACAGTCTGGGTTCTGTCAGTAAGCCAGTTGGCAACCCTCAGCCTACTATCCCTGTAGTATGTGCAGTAAATGCATATCCCTGTAGTAGCACTGACTAGATAGACAAGGAGTTGTATCACAGTCCTGGTCAATGGGTTCTGTCAGTAAGCCAGTTGACAACCCTCACCCTACTATCCCTGTGGTATGTGCAGTAACTGCATATCCCTGTGGAAGCACTAATTAGATAGATATGGGGTTGTATTGCAGTCCTGGTCAATGTGTGATTGTGGGTATGTCAGAGCATTATCATAGGTTTCAGTGAGTACAATATCCAATGTGGGGTGTGGGTGCTGGGTATACTGTCTTTACTCTATGGTACCCCCAGTACATGTCCCAAGGTCCACTGTATGAGGACCGTTGTTACCATCAACCATACAGGTAACTGATTACACTATTCAGCCCAATGATGCATGTGCTGTGTGCAAAATCTCTGTAACAGAATGGATTCTGTGACAAGGTAGTTAGCACTGCTAAACACAGGTCTGTCAAATCTGTCTATGACTGTATGTGTTTATCAATGTGTATATGACAGTATGTCATACTATGTACTGTTCATTAACATCCAGTGCATCCCCCATTACCATAGTGATTAAGGCCTGGTGATGTTCTTCACTTAACAGGAAACTTAGGACACACCTCACCCTAAAAAGCTCTGTGGTGTGTGCAATTAAAGCCAAACACATTAGTAGCAATAAGTACCTAGGTAGTGGTTCTACTCTCAGTGTTGCCAAATAAGTGTGTGTGCATGTGAAGGGATCTACTTCAGTTTGCAGAAAATACATGTCCCAGGAGATCATTTGTCCGAGAACTAACTGGCTAAAGGTAACATTTCAAAGCAATCATCATTTGGAAATAGATTCAAGCAAAACTGGTAGTGGATGTGTAAATGCCCCCTTCCCCACTGTACAGGAGTTGGTATATATACATTGGTGTGGTTGTTGTGGCCACAGCCACCCACATTGGTTTTATTGTTGTGGGTATCTCCTCGCTTAGTCTGCTGTTATACTGTACAGTTTATGTTAACAGGTTATGTAGCTGTTAATCACACTATGTGCAGTTCTACACCACCCCACACCCTCCAAAGTGGGGGGCTGTGCCACCCACACCAGCACACCTATGTTTACCAACTCCAGGATTGCACTACATTGGGGAAGAGGACATACACCCTGCCAGTGCCGTCGTCAATGACATTAACCTGGCAAAGTGATTATTTCCTGATGTCATGTTTTGGCAGTTTGGTCTGGGTGGAATTACATAGGCCAAAATGAGTTCACTGCAAAATGAAGTACATCCATGTGAACAGTATTCTCTGTGTATTGCATCAACACCAAAGCCTGTGTGTGTGTGTGTGTGTGTGTGTTATTCATGGACATTTGGTGTGTACCACCCAGTACACATACAATTGTCCCCTGTAGAAGAGCTGCTGACATTAGACACCATGCACTCACCTGTATACACCCCTCAGACATATCAGCCATGTGGCACATGCAGTAGCTGTCATACATACCTGTTACTTGTGTTCAGCTGTACCCAGGATATGACACAGTCAATGTGTCACCACAGTGCCATACCCCTTGCAGGAAAGGACAGCAGACCAACATCCTGTTGTCACACAGACACCTACAACACAAACTGAATACATTATGGAGACCACACTCAGTCAGTGTTAGTAACAGCTACAATTCATCATGGCTGGACAGCTACACACCCTGACTTGTAAGCATTAATCATTCCATCTGAAAACACATTAAATGGCATTACATTACTAAACATTAAGACATTCACTGTGTGCATCAGAACCATATCAGCATGTCCCTGCATCGATGGTATGGATGACAGAGACATGGCACAGATATCAACATATGCACAGGGTGTGTTGTGGGTTTGCCAGAGGCCTAGGCTGTGCCATTTGGTTGACATCATGTGTGTGAGTTAGGGTGTTCTTTATTAAATGGGCTGTGCAGATGTGGTGTGTGTAGGTATGGAGATACCCTAGCTGTGTTTGTGAAGTGTGTGTGTATGTATGCACACATGTCTGCCATGTGGCTACCCCATACAGGGGTTTGTTGGACAGTTGCAGACCGTACAATGCAGGGTGTACAGTTCACTGTCTCCAGCCATGGATGTGGGAACTGTGCTTGCCAGGGGATTCATGGGCACTACCAGGCAGAAGCCAAGATATGGTACTCTCCCCTGATGATGACAATTGTCCACTGGATCCACGTCCCTGTTGGGACCTGCCAGGACCATGTGCAACATCACCTGCTGCATTGTAGTGTGGACAGCACCCCAGCCTGCAGTGCTGGTTCTGGTACTGCTACTACTGAGTTGTTGCATGTCCACGTAGACCTCCACCTGTTGGTGTTGATGACCTATGTCCATGTGGCTGCCAGCCAACCCCCACCACATGCTCTACCACAGACACCACACGGTCGAGGATTCCCACCATCTCACCCAACTGTCTATCTAGGACCTCTGAAAAATAACAGTGGGCACCTGCAAGATCTCAGATGTTGTCAAATACAACAGACTGAGTAGCCCTCTGGAGCCTCAGATGTTTGGTGTAACATTCCATACATGCCTGTGACTCCATGATGGCCTGAAAAATGCATCTGGTGACACCTGCTATGGCACTTCTGCCAGGTGTATGATAGCCAGCAGCCCTCCTACAAGCACCCGTGTACATCTGCCTGTGTGGTACCTCACTGGTCATCTGGCTATGGCTGCTGTTTACAGACACACTTGCCATAGTCCCCATACTGTCCTGTCCCATGCCACCACCCGCCAACTGTCCCTCATCTATGGCCACTGGTGATAGGGTATGTATGGGCATTGTGACTGTGTGCGGGGATGGGGTGGATAAAAGTTGAATGTCAACCAATGGCACAGCTTCTGCCCCTGACAACCCTGCCTGTGCCTCACCATGCCTATCATCATTGTCAGAGTCTATATGGACACTAACATCAGTTTGCCTGTAGGAGGGACCTTGACCCACCTCGCCACCTGTGAGGGGCAAACAAAAAATGTAATTTAAGACCTGTACATTATGGTTACCTCTACACACAGTCTCTCACACACACACACACACACACACACACACACACACACACACACACACACACACACACACACACACACACACACACACACACTTACAGGTGAGGTGGTACAAAGATATTACACAGAGCTCTCTAACCCAATAGTCAACATGCATGACATGTGGCAATCAACAACATGCACTGCAGCCATACTCAATCCTTGTAACCAACATTATACATCTCTGTGATGCATGAGTTTTGTTAGTAGGTGATGCCCCTTCCCCTGGAACACACTGCACCCATGTACACAGTAGTGCTGTGCACCTTTACAGCACACTGGCATGTAATATGCACCATACCTCATGAGTGTACACACCATTGCTGAATGTGAATATGTGTGGCAGTTATGTTTGCTCTGTTGCTCACTGCCCCTATGTGTTTGTCTGACACATACCTGGGATGATATGAGGACTGATGTCAATAGTTAATGCCTGACCTCTGATTTGCAAATCTTGTCATCAGCAGTGCATGTATGAGCAATAAAATCCAATTACACTGACAACCTTCAAAGCTTAATGTGGATATGAGGAGTGTACACACCCTTGTTGACATGCCAGCCTCTTCCATGATATGCAATGGGGCCACAATACTGCATTTGTTAACATGACACACACCAGATATGTGACATATGACCTGTGCAATCCAATGCAGTATCAAACAAATGTGTCAGTCATGCAGATGCTGAATGAGATGCATACAATATGTGGGTTGCTTAGGTGTGCACACTTATAGCACAATGGTTTGTTGCAGCACCTGTTAAGTGAACTGCTGCAGTTAATATTCCTGGAAGGGGTATACCAGCATGGCCCATCTTCACTTGCCATTATTTGGTCACTTTGCCCTACAAATGTCCCCCAACTCTGCCGGATTGTATGGTCAGCTCATGTGCACAGCCCTTGGAGATCACACAGTGGCTTCACTATTGCTGTGGAGTCAGGGTTATGTCTGGCACAATTCATGACCTTGACTGTGTTTAGATACAGCCATTCTTAGTGAGCTTTGGATGTATGCTTAAGTTCACTGTTGTGTTTCAGGATGACACTCCTCCCCATCCTCAGCCTAATTGCAGATGCTTGACAACTATGGGCCACATGTGAGTGTTATTTTGGAGTGTTCCAAATTCCAAATGCCATGTCTGCAGGCCTATTTCCTGCTAATGAACAGCAAACCCAAAGGTGTACACTGGCACCAGCAAGGTAAAAATGGGGTTTACCTATTACAACTGCAAAACTTCAATTGTGCGAATCCAGAAATGTCGGCAAATATTGAGCGAACTGCGAAAACACTAAATGTTCTGAAGCACAAAATTCAAAATGTCGAATCATCATAGTTGGCCCTTCTCTGATATAGCTCTTTAAGGTAAGTGTGCAATAGTTACGGACCTTAGGGTTAGGGTGCGGGTTAAGGTAAGTGCATACATAGTAATATATGTAAACTTTAGTTTCGGGTTAGAAGTAGGGTTTTGTTAAGTGTATGCATGTGGATTATTTATTTTGTTTCGGTATAGCTTCTTAACATAGTTGTGCAATAGTTACGAACCTTAGGGATAGGGTGCAGGTTAAGGTAAGTGCATACATAGTTATATATGTGAGCTTTAGTTTAGAGTTAGAAGTAGGGTTTTGTTAAGTGTATGTATGTGGATTATTTATTTTGTTTGGGTACGTAGTACGTAGCAGGTGGTGGGATTGGCCAACTATGCCGATTTGACATTTTGAATTTCGTGGTTCAGGCCGTTTGGTGTTCGCAGTTCGCTCAATATGTGTTGTTGTTTCCGTATTCATGTGTGCGAGATTTCACGGTTATGATATAGACCCAAAAATGGAGAGGGTGGCCCTGAGGTGGAGTGAGGTGTTGCTTGTGCACCACATGTATCTTTATTAATATTGTCTGTACATTTCAGCCTTGGTCTTGGTACACCATTACACATTGCAACACATGCCTTTGGGAGACTTGATGTTATGCATATGCTACCTGTAGAGAGCCCTGGATGATGTTTCCTGTGGAACAACTCTTCCATCTGGTTACCCTAACCCATAGGCCAGACTTATGCAGATTCCAGGTGATTGTCGACACAGGTACTGCACAGGCAGTACTTGCTAGACATTCCTGAAAGTCCCTCAATTTTGCTGCATGTTTCTGGCCAGCCTGTGTGACCAGTTTGCAACATGTGTTGTCATCTGTTCTGAATGGGCATCTGTTTATTTTCTACATTAATGTTGTCCCATACTTCATACATACATACATGGCTGTCTGCACTGTTTTCCATTGTATATGCAATGGTGAGGTAAGGCTACTTTTCCCACTCCTGCATGCTACCTTTCGGATATGGGATCCATTTCATAGTTTGTAAGATGTGTGCAAGCCACAACTGCCTCTGTTGCAGCTGAGTGGGAAAATGTTATGGACATACTTCTTGGACAGCAGACCATTACTTGGTGTGACATTGAGGCCCTGTACTTGATGGAAGGTGTGTACTCAAGAAGAGTGAATGCTGTCAGTACCTCACAAGTTGTTTCCACAATATGTTATTTGTAGTGTGTGCACACATATGCTTCCAGTGTTTATTAAGGTATATATTCCCCATATTTGTTGTCCTAACATAGGATTCCATATTACACATTAATTGTTCATGTTAGGATCACATTACAGGTTGTAAAAGGTGTGAAATGTGGTATTGTGATTTGCCACTGTTTATATCAGGAACAGTTGCCATTGTAATAGTGGTGTATACACTGTTGTAGCCACTGTATAAGGGTAATGTTTCAGACATGTCCATACTGTAGGCCATTTCTCCCACCATTATATTCATCTCTGTCCACACATCTTGCACTGACAGGTTGTTAGGTATACTGCAGAACTCTTAACATACCCTTCAGATATGCCACCATGGTGACCACTGTGATGCAGTGCAGTTAACAGCAATGATAACTGAACATGTACAACATGCATTATGGGTAGGTGTGCTAAATGTGTGCATGGCAAATAGCATGGCCATAACATGGCTGGTGTATTGGCAAACCTGAACAAAACAACTCCATACTCACCAGCTACAGGCTGCTGCCCCAGTTGTATACCAAAGGGACCTAAATAGTTGTGTGAGAGATGTAATGTCAGTAGCCACACCTGTGGCATTGGTACAGGGTGGGAGCAGCATTTCAGCACATCAACAGTACAAACCCACAATACTAGAGATTATGCACATCTGTTCATTACAACACCGCAGCAACAGTATCTGACATATGCACGTAGATACTTTACAGATGAAAATGAGTAAGCACCAGTGGTCTACTAATGTGCCCTGGGGCCTTACCTGCACTCTCCTCATCCATTGTGTGGGTGGCACCCACCTCCACAATGCTGTTTTCAGCTTGCTGGCTTGGCTTGTGGGCGGGTGCCCCAAGGATTGCGAGGAGCTCCTCAGCATGTGTCAGTGGGAGCTGGATGGCATGACCCCCACCTTTGGATAGCTGGTCCCTCCTAACTGCAGTGCCATGCTGATGGGGGTGGCAGATCAGGTATGTGCAGCAATGCTGCACCTGTTCATAATTGTGGTTGTGCAGGCTGACATTGTTTACCCTGTGGATGAGCTCGTTCCACAGGGTGGTCCTCTCCTACAGATCCTGGGCCCACACCTGAAGAGGATAGCATGATGGACTATGAGGTACTGGATTATTGCATCATTTTCCTGGGTGTGCATGCAGGCAGATGTTCCCAGGACATTGTACCTGGAAGACATAAACAGGAAAAAAGGTCAGAGGACCTCATACAGTTGTCCACATGCACATCAACAGTGGGTATTACTTACAAAGAATCCAGACTATACTATAACACTGTAAACTATCATGGCTTGTACATCTTCCATTACACTCCTGGCCCTGACCTGTCCAGTTCCCCCAGTGTTGGAAACTTAATGGCATAATCCACTACACACCATTCATTTTTGTGTAGAGGGATGACAGTGGCCATCTTCCATGTGGATAGTGTGTGGATGGTGGCATATGTGTCTTTGACTGTAGTGTGTGGTGGAACTGCCTGTGTTCATGTAGGAGGCAAACTGCGATGTTCTCATGCCCCATGGAGACTTGCTGTTGTTGCCATCAGATGGCATTATGTCCATGCTCACCAGTAATGCGGGCAGGAGTGTGGGTGATGTGCACATCCCCCTGTACTACTGTTGTAGATGGGGTGCCACTGTTCCCACCTGTCCTGTCTGATGCAGGTTGTCTGTATCTATGGCATGTTTGTATGAGGTGTGCTTTACCCCCAATACAGGCTGACTTGTGTTACTGGCTCTGAGACTGCGTACATATGTGTAGATATGGTTGCAATTGGCCTTGGTAGTTTGGATATGTCTGATTTCTAGTCATAGTCAGCCTTACAGGAGGTCACCTGTGAACCTACATGTTTGCTCAGATAGAGGTGCACTTGCTTCCAAGTTGTGGTCTGCACCTATGTGGCCTTGTAAAGCTACTATAGCAGCCCATTATGTGCTTTGTGTCTTGGTGGTGTCCACCAAGGGGGATTACTCTATTGCTGGTGGAGGATGGTTGTATAGGTAAGGTACTGCTGATTCCATATAGCTACAGTGGATATGAAGTGTACACACCCCTGTTACAATGCATGGTACTTGTGTAATTGGAACATGACCCCAAAAAAGCACATGTCAACACAATCCCCACCTGTGAAGTGTCCTATGGCCTGCTCAGTTCAATAAGGAACATAACAACCTGTCCTGTGGAAACATATAGGTTCATAGGTGTGTAGTAGGCAAATGGCCCTGGAGCCTTTACAAGCCTAGCCCATAGGATTACCCTGGCATCATGCCACCCAACCTTAGTTCAAAGTACCTCTGTTGAATATAGCCACTGGAGTGATCCCTGTGATGAATTTTCTATTTCCCATCCACTCATCAAGTTTTCTCTTGACGAGGGCCAGTGAAGTGCTCTGCTTGACATGTATAGGGAAGTCTATTCCATAGCATGGGCAGTCTCTGGGTTTTGAACCTGTCCCTCCAGCATATGAGAAGTAATACTCAGTACAGTAAGTCAGCTGAATGTGTGTGCACACCCTTACACTGGTATGTTGTGTAAACACCTGCTGAGATGATTACAGCATCCATTTGTCTTGGTTTGTACTCTAACATCATATCACATCTTCACTTGGCAATGGTTGGTCACCTTCCATGAAACAGCTTTGTTTCTTTTTCAATAGAATTGTACAGGTTATGGGTCACATTTTAGGTGAGAAAAATTCTGACATAGCCTAGTACCTACCTATGAACCTATGAACCTATCGGCCCAAGGGCCTACGTAAGCCTAGCCAACAAGCAACAAACAAGCAGACATGACTTCCTGTGGTCTCACTGGCATACAGCACACAGACCTGGCATCCTAACAGGGGTGTGTACACTTTGATATCCAGTGCATGTGGGTGTTAATATAGCTGTTAGTGGTAGGCATGGACAGTGGGTCATAACACAGTTGTACATTTCTCTGATTGCTATGTGATAAGCATGCCTACTGTAATACCCATATCAATGTCATGGCAATGCAACAATCAGTAGCAGTGCACATTTTATTTTGTTGTATGCAGTGACAGTGATATTACACACATGTGCAACATGCACATCCTATTTTCTGGACTACTTGCGACCCATGTTATTACTTTTATGTCTTTCAGCTGAACGTACGCATACATACACATGCTCAGGGGATACCTGGTACACATTTGTGTCTATGTCATTATGGCACACTGTATTTACACTCTGGCAGCGCAATCATATGTCTCAAACTGTTATACCAGGACTTCTGGTCATTGGTCCACCTCAATGGGTGAAAAAAACGGGAAGTCAATTTTGATAACATATCAATATAGCTGCCATTGCACAAGTATATGTGTAAGTGACTACAGATATCTGTCACAACTGTGAACTTTGTCCCAAAGAACACTGTACAGCTGAGTGTTATTTCAATATATCACATGCAGTTTAACACACACATCTGCAACAGTGCTTTACTATGCTCATGCCCAATATAGTTATCCTATATTTACAATACAAACATGTATAATACTCATGTTCACAGGTAACATATGGATATGGGCAACATCCCATAACTGGCCTAGCAGTGGCACATACGCGACTGTTTGACAGATACTCTAGTGGTTGCCATATGTGAGCTGTCCTTTCCCAGGGTGTGTCAGGCCCCTTAGCTGTGACCCAACCTATCCACCTCTTAGAGCATCACATGTGGACAAAGCCTAATAATAGGGGGGTATATAAAAACAGATCATAGATATGCCTATTACAAACCTATAAAGTTTGTGCATGATACATTTCACATTACCATGACTGTTCTGAAGGCGGTGGGGTCTGAAAATCATATGTCTGTCATGACTTCATTACTTTCACCTTCAGCTATTTGCCAGACCAATATAGATGCTTGGAGGAACATTACAAACTCTATGATGGGTAAATCTTGACATTCTGTGCAGATCTGCACAGTTGACAGGTATGGCCCACTGCAGACAGAGCCAGATGCTATATCCATAGCATTTGTTCAGCAGGACATCATTACAGCAAGTATTGATGACACATATACAGCTTTCTTAATCATCTATCCTATTATTACAGACCAAGTACTACATTCAATTACATGCTTGCATACTTGACATACCTGGTTTATCTTCAGGTTCCTTCTGTGTACAGGATGTCTTCTTGTTTCATATTTCAAGGTTTTGTTTATGATTTTTTGGTGTGTGTGTGTGTGTGTGTGTGTGTGTGTGTGTGTGTGTGTGTGTGTGTGTGTGTGTGTGTGTGTGCTCGTGTCTCTCTCTCTCTCTCTCTCTCTCTCTCTCCACTACTGGGATGGAGATTGTTTGAGTAGATTGAAACATGGCTTTTGTAGGTGATGCTCATGTTCAGGTGATGGCCTCTGCACCAGTTGCTGTTCCCCACTTGCAAACTGCATGCAGGCGGCTTTGTAGGTCTTCCAGCCAACAATGTCATAACAATCCACTACTATAGATAACTACATCATGTGGGCATTCTCCCTTTACCTTTCCTGTATGGAAGTCATCCTTCCTGTGTGTGGGCAGCAGTGTTACAGACAGCAGGTAGCAATACGTTTTACAACAGGAATTGTGAACACAGGCCAACTACATGTTTGTATAAGGTTCCAGACCTAGGGACAGTGTGTGAGTATTGCTGTTAAATGCATTGAATACTGCTAGTTTTACAGGGTTTGTGTGTACATGCTAGTTTTGCTCTCAACTGTAGGCCTATCCACATGATGACCAGAGGATTGGCTGTTATGTTTTGTCTGTTCCCCACACAGGTCTCGGTCCTGACATAGTGGCATTCTCTCCATTGATTGCAATCAGTACATGGCAACATCCATTTGTGTTTCTGGCTTCATATTCCTGAGTAAGGGTATGTTGCAACCAATCCTGTAACACCAGCAACTTTCACAGTGTATAACAGCAATATTTCAAATATGGCCCTGTGTTTCAGCCTCTGTCCTCCACCTATATACCAGGCTTTGTCCAGATGTCATGCAGTAAGAGGTTGATAGGTATGGTCTATCATTATTTAGTGCTGACATTCCTGCTATCATTCCAGTGATGTTGTGGACCCCCACACACGTTGTGGGGTAGGGTCCATATATATGAGGGCTACAGCTGGACAAAACATGTATGACCCTGTACAGTCTGGAGGTCAGTGTATGTAAGAACACTGTTATATGCCCTTGTAAGGCATTTTATGGGGAGGGGTATTAAATGTTTTTAACCTAGGCTGTTACAACATGTGAGGGATATTAGTAATAAGAAACTAAGGTATATGGCTGTACATTTTCATATGTTTCACCATGGGAACAGTGGTGGGCTAGAGCTTACTGTCTTGCATACAGTTCTGTTTGTCAGTGTGATAGTGACATTTTAAGTTAAGCATTGTTATGTAACAGATACATTTACACTGTGACAATTGATACTTTTCTCCCTAGGGGGTTGAGTACAGAGTGTAATTGGAGGCTGTTGAACTACAGCTGTAATTAAATATTGATCGATTCTTATCTTCAAGGCAAGTGTGTTTTTTACTGTTGTACTACTTGAAGGCTTTAGCCTAGACAGCAAAGTATGTTATGTTTTGCAGATTACTGTATCATATGTTTTGTTTGAGAGTTGCATTAATCAGTTATTAAGTATTTCAAACACCTAACTGCTATAAGAAATGGCATAAACAACTGAAATAGTACACAAATAAACATTTATATGTATGCAAACTGTGTTTGGTGTCATGTCCTTTGCATTGTGTGTGGGTATATGTTTCATGCAGTAATTCTCATCTGTAGGAAAGAATCAGGCACTGGCTATTTGAAAAGGTGGCAACTTTAGGAATAATGGTTGTTTGATATGCTCTGCACCCTCTACACATACTCTCTTTATATATATATATATATATATATATATATATATATATATATATATATATATATAAAAAACTATTTATATATGTATGTATGTGTGTATATATATATATATATATATATATATATATATATATATATATATATATATATATGTGTGTGTGTGTGTGTGTGTGTGTGTGTATATGTATATGTGTGTGTGTACATGTATCATTAGAATGTTTAGTGCTTCCACATTGTACATTCCCTATAGTAGACTGACTGTTCTGCATGATATGTTAAAGAAATCATCCCAACATCTTACAGCTGAGATGGCTTAGTGGTAACTTGTTTTGCAGGGTCCTGGGTTTAAGACTTGTGAGTGCTGGTTATTTTGTTGCAAGGCAGAACCGTTCAGCTGTGAAAGAAGGGATAATGGCAATAATTACAAAAGATCCCTATTTTGGGCCCCTTCACCCCCATTTACAATGCCTTTGGTCATATATCTTGCAGTGAGATGTTCAGAGTGTGGCTGTAATGTCCGAATGCACATATACATACATATATATATATATATATATATATATATATACATGTATGTCTACATATATATATATATATATATATATATATATATATATACATGTATGTCTACATATATATATATATATATATATATATATATATATACATGTATGTCTACATATATATATATATATATATATATATATATATATATATATATATATACACACACACACACACACACACACACACACACACACACACACACACACACACACACGAATATAAATACATTTTCATTACAGTTGAATGACTGTGCTGCACAATATGTTTGAGAAAACATCACACATTTCTTCAGCTCAGATGGCTTATGGTCACTTACTGGGTTTGAGACTTGCAAGGGCTGATTATTTTCTTGCTGGGCAGAACAACAGCTGTTGTATACAGAGTAATTAAGGCCCTTTTAAGCAGTTGTAAGCGGGTTTGCATGGGTTTGTGTAGTGGTAAACAATGCTAACTTCCTGTTAAATATGCTTACAGACAGCCTAAAAAGTGTTTAATCTGTGTAGGCATTGCTTAGCACCATGCAAACAGGCTTAATCTCACTTACTACTGCTTAAAAGTGCTTACTCCTGCTTACCCTTGCAATAATTTCTTTAAAAGAAAAGAAAAAAGGGGTGATAGGAAATTGGTGAAAAAAGGGGCACAAAGAGGGAAAGACAAAAGGGAAAGTAGCTAAGGATGTGCAGGACGGGTGTAGGGAAGGTCCGTAGCTGTCCATTTCTTCTACAGCAACAGCTGTGCATATATACTGAATTTGGAGGTATATTTGGACACTCAAACCCCTGAGAGAGAGGGGTGAGGACAACAATAATGTGTTGTGAAGCCAGTTAGACCAGGTTACATGTGTCCATTGGATATGTGTGTGAAATAGACAGCTATGTATGGGGCGAAATTTTTGGGGGGGAACAGATTGCCTTTTTTTTTAAGGTGAGAGTGGGATGTTGGGGAAGGATAGTAGGTATATTTGAGGAGGTAGGTTGGGTAGGAAGACAGACAAGACAGCATACAGGGGTGGTATATGACATGTGGGGGGGGTAAACACCTTGTATGGGGAGTGGTGTTAGGAAATCGGAAGCCCATTAGCCCCCAAATGGAAACAGTGTGACTGAGGCCCCCACCCATGAGCAGTCACCACTGCACCTTCACGGCCCCAAAGGTGGCTGTGCTGGGGGCTGAGCAGGAGGGGCATGCTGACCCTCTGATTGAGCCACGTGGCCCTCATGCTGGTGTATCAGACCTCCAAACTCCCTTTGGAGCTCACTATGCACCAATCCCCGGACATGACTTCGGGTGACAGTATCCTGTCCAAACCCACTCCCAGGGGGGGATGAGCCCCATCCCTTGTGGCTTTTCCAACCAAAGGTGGTGCAGAAACAGCAGAAGAGGAGGTCTCGGGGTGGGTCCCAGATGTGCTGGGGCACGGTGCCATGGACAGATGAGCTGGGAGAGGTGGGTCCGCTGGGATCGGCCTTCCCAAACGTGCTATGGTTTTGCAGTTTTAGAACATATGTGGATTAGTAATAGTCAACACAATCCAGGATTAGTTATAACAGTATGCATAGATATTTCCATTAACCCAAAACACCAGATTTGGAACAGTTGCATAGCAAACAGAACACATGCATATATGGAACCACAGTGGCCATTACAACAACATGCAGGTTACATTGATAGCAACAGGCCATCAATGATATAATTTCAACATGGAACATTACTAGAAACACATTTAAATATTTGTTGAACAATAGGACATATGTCCCAACAGTAGGTTTGGTGTAAACATACCCATTGATTTGTGTGTTTAGATTATTGCTGCAGATATGGTGGGAGGGAGAGAGAGATGCCAAATAACAACTTATATGTCCTTGCAGTACTCACAACTTTAATGATCATTGCTCTAATCATTACTCTACAGGTATTATTACAATATTCTATGGCCTTGGTTTGGGCAGTGGTATGTTTGTACAGAGTTTATACTTCAACTGTCTTATAGCTAAAGTATACTTCTCTTACCTGGTAGACCTGTTTGTTAACACTACCCGACTGTTTCTACACATATTCCCAGATTCCTAGTTGTAATTATGCACATACCTCTCAATCTCTTAATGCACATCTGGATAAAGCTTGATGGCATGGGGGTACAAATAGGGACATATTTTGAATATTGCTCTTATAAACTTTTAGACAGTTGATAGAGTAACAGGATTTGTTTTAATATACATTTTCTGAAGGATTTGAAGTCTGACACTCAAATGTATGTCATTAATTGGTGACTACAATCCTGAGATCATCCCACCAATTTGCTAGGTAAAAAGAGGAACAGGCCAGAAATATGAGCCAAATATCTGGACATTCTGGGAAAATGTGTACATCTGAGAGGTATGATTATGCATACAGCTTGCTACCACTCCCAGAATTCGAATCATGGCTGTGTCTACTAAAAATACAACAATTTCTATTTCATCAGAGTGAGCTATTTAGACACCACTGTCTGTTTCTTCAGTGTTTTCTTTCTAAGTCTCTCTTGGTTGTACAATCTCACCTTGTAATTACAACAATCTTATACAGACATTTCTAGACATATTTTTATGTAGCACCATGTGAGAAACAGTGGCTGACACAACAGTATTATTCTGATTTCAGATGTTGGTAAATGCTACATGTCAGGCCGTACAGTACCAGAGTAAACACTACCAGTCCAGGGTTTAAAACTTTATTGCCAGGCAGTTACAGTTTTCTTATCTGAAATACCTGTGGGGGGAATATTTGTTAACACTACCTGACTGTTTCTACACATATTCCTAAATCCTAGTTAATAATATGCAGATACATTTTAATCTCTTAATGCACACACTCTGGGCAAAGCTTGACAACATGGGAGTACAAATAGGAGCATATTTTGAATATTGGAGAGTTGCTAGAGTAACAGAATGTGTTATAATATACATTTTCTGAAGGATTTGAGGTCTGAAAATCAAATGTATGTCATTATTTAGTGACTACAATTCTGAGATCATCAGTGATTTGCCAGGGAGACAGAGGATCAGGCCAAAAATATGAGCCAATTATCTGGACATTCTGCGAAAATCTGTACAGTTGAGAGGTATGATTATGCATACAGCTTACTACCACTCCCAGGATTCGAACCACGGCTGTGTGTGCTAAAAATACAACAATATGAGTTTCATCAGAGTGAGCTATTTAGAAACTACTGTCTATTCATTCACTGTTTTATGTCTAAGTCTCCCTTGGGTGTACAGTCAGACCTTGTACTTACAATAGTCTTATACAGACATTCCTAGACATGTTTTTTTATGTAGCACAGTGTGGGTAACAGTGGTTAACACATTACTATTCAGTTACTGCAACATTAAATGCCATGCAATACCAGAGTAAACACAACCAGTCCAGGATTTAGAACTTTATTGCCAGGCAGTTACAGTTTTATTGCAATGTCACCTATATAGGACTATTACTGTCATATTGGCTGGTTTATTCAGTACAACCCATATACAGTTTTTATACTGCCAGGTGACTTTCTACTACTTTATATTTATTTGGTATGACTACTACAAGCAGGACTGTTGCTCACCAGCATTGCGATGCAGCCTTTACAACCTTCTAGCATGGGCTTCTTGATTCTCAGCCTGCTCAGCTGCAGCTGTAAAGGGAAAAGAGAAATATTTAGCCATACCTATCCATCACATACACAGGCTGGACTTTGGTCAGCAGCTATTGATATGAATACTTACACACTGCTGCAACATTACCTCTCTACCTTGCTTCTTGGACCCACTCATCCAAGAGCTCCCTCTTCTTCCCCTTCAAGTCGGCATAGTGGTGCCAGGCCTGCTCACCAGTCTGAGGGACACCAGTGGCACTGGTGAGATCACAGGCGAGACAGTCCCAGGCTTCCGCTTTATACTGGGAGCCCTGGTACTGGCCCTGCAGCAGTCTCTCATCATGGTTATTTACCAGGAGTCCTACCATGACCTTTGACTCCTGTATGCCCCAGTGCTGTGCCTGGAAGCACATGCCCTCAGCAACACTTGCTTACTGCCTACAGTGGGAAGCTGCAACCAGTTATGAGCTGTATTCCCGCCTGTGGGGTTTAAATACGGTCAATTTCTGCCCCCTTGTGCCGTGATTGGACGGTTTTAAATATGCTGAGCTAAGCTAAGCTATGGGCAAACCTGCTTAGCTAAGATTGGCAGTGCTTAAAGGGGCAGGTTAAGCACTGCTTACCAATGGGCATATCCACTTAGCTGGGCTACTCATTGCTTAGTAGTTACACCTGGTAAGCAGAGCTGTGCAATGCTTAGCATTGCTTATTTTTTTATTTTATAGACTATCCGCTATATGGGATTGATTCATCATTCATTACATATTATAAATGTGTTTACTGTCCCTGACATCCCCCAATATGCATTCATTATATTTATTCACGTGTGACTATACTGTATGGGGGACTTGTGTTATATGGGGGTTTCACAACTTTATTAAACTGACACCTCACATCTGGACCTACTACAGTACTCTGGTTAACAAATATATGTTAGTTAGTGGCTAATTATAAAAAAAATGTTTATGTACTGCTTCCACATGCAAAATGCAAATTTTTTACAGTGGGGATCAAACCGGAAATGGCTGTTTATAAAGCATACGCTGTAACCATTACATTACTGTAGTACTGCTTATGTTGGATGTCTCTTGCTATTTAACTTCTTGTGCCATTTAAGCTGGACTAAACGGAGCTAAGCAATGGGCACACCCGCGCAGCTGCACTTAAACTTTATTGCATGTTTAAAAAAAAATATTTGTTGTGTTTTTTTATTTGTACCCTTCAGGATATCCCTACTAATGCTGAACCTGTTATTCTATCAATTTTCTTCTTTGTGGGATGATTGTCCCTTTTGGCTTTGTCCACATTCCTTACTCTGACGGGTTGGGAGGTGTGTGTTATGTGCTTATGCTACATCTGTTATTCTATCAACTTTTGGCTTGGTAGGGATGATTGTCCCTTATGGCTTTAACCAGATTTCTTACCCTGACAGGTTTGGGGTGTTACAAGCATTCTCACTCATTTTAAATTGCCAAAAGGCAATTCTGGTGTGCAGGGGGCATGTGTATTGTGAGAGCTCTGCTCTCAGGCTCTCAGGCACACCCTCTGCGCTCGTACATGGAACCGTGTCTGTTTTAGAGCATGGTAGAGTGCCTTCATACATATGCATGGCATGCTGCCGCGATGAACAAGAACGGCCCCTGCCATGCAGGAATAATTTACTCCTGCACAGCTCCTTGCTAAACCTGGGGGAATGTCTTTGCATTATATAGCAAAAGTATTTGAGTTTTAGTTTTACTATCAGACCTACCGTTGAATGGTCTGTGTTTGTTTCACTAAGATCGACTGATCTGATTTTCTTGCAGCCCAATGAATTCTCAAAAGTTTTCTCCAGCTCCGCAATTCAAAATCATAAATTTTCTAACACATCATTACCTGTGGTCCAACTTTCACAGTCATATGTTACCAGTGGGAAGGACAGATCACTGAATAGCTGGATCGTTGTTGACAACATGTTGTTCTTTATAATCTTATCCAGATTTGCATAACTTTCCATCCTAAAAGCAAGCTCCTTTGAGCTTCATGGGTGCAATAGCAATCTGCAGATATCACTGAGTCAAGGAAAATAAAATCGGTCATTACCTCCTCATCTCCCATTTTACCATCTATTTGCATAATTAAAAATACTTAAATATGATTGCAAAATGCACACTAAGATGACCCCCTTATTTTATGCATAATAAAATAAATTGTAGCTATGTTTAATACAATTAGCTTACTTTTTAAGCATAGGAGCTAAATAAACAAAATTGCCCAAGCAGGTAATTTGAGTTATGTTTAATTGAATGTGCCACTCCATCCCCTTATATTCTAATAAACTGTGTTTCATGTTAGTGTGTATGAAAGTGTATCATTGTTTTAGGGAAATCAATACCAGAGGCAAACACAGAAAATAACAGATTTTATGAGAAATGGCAAGCCACCCCAAGATCCACATGGGAGATTGCACCTTCACAACTATTGTATTAGAGTATGTCTGATTATGGTGCAATGGTTATGTGGGGTGAACACAATAACCTTGTATCTCCCAGCCTATAAGTGGCAACAGGAAGGTTCCTGTCAATTATATCCCCTTCTGTTTCAGCTGTTAGTGCTAACTTTCTTATGGCACCATTTTGTCTGAATGTGAATCTTCTAAATGGCTAAAAACTTTGAGATAGACCTGTTAACTACATGATTTTTTAAACTCTTGTTCATCCATTAGTTTAAAATCTGACATAAAGGGGGAGATTGGCAATACAGCAGCTAGAAGTTGTTACCAAAAACTAGAAGAAGAAAAATGGATCCAGGCTCAGTCTTCAGTCAAGTGGTAAGGTTATTTTTTGCTGTGGGAGTTTGTCTTCATGTTGCAGAGTTATCGTAAGCATCCTGCTAAATGTCCATATTTGCCTTATTCAAAGATAAAACAAAACTTTAGAATTTGTGTCATAGCTTTAGCACGACTATTGGAAAGCATTCAGTTTTAAACTACAAGGCATTTAAGAGTTATTTTGTTTAGTTTTAGCATGCCTTTATGAAATATGGGGATATTTTTCTAGTATTATTAGTATTATCTATATTATCATATTACCAGTTATTTTACATTAGGAAGGTTTGTGGTCTACACTCTTGTGGCATTACTGTCTAGACAGATTTTTTTAACTACTAGAGCATCTAGTTTGTGCATAACTGAGCATTGCTTATGAAGTTCCTTGTCTTATTGTCCTATTCAATATTTAAATTTCCCTCGGTCCTCCATAGTAGATCAGTAGCCATGAATATGCACTTCTTCATTCTCTGTGGAAAATCTGGTTGAGATGAGTATTCTGAGGCATTGAAGCACTTGCCTCACGTGCACTGACGACCCACTTATTATTAATAAAACAGATAAAGTATGTGAGAGGTGTAAATGCACTTTAATGCTGGAGGCAAAACCCTCTCATACAACCAAAACTAATCCTATAGAGGTTGTCAGTGACACTTGAGCCACACCTACCGCACTGGGTAAAGACCCTACACATAAAACTACTTATGCTGAGGCATTTACAGGTAACTCTCCTAAAACAGTAAGACCTCCTGCACTCCATGAAAACACCACCCACAGCTACACATAGTAGCACTATATCCAATGTCTCTACTGCTAAGCCCTTAAGGCAAACCAGGGCACAGCCAAATTTCCTGGTCCTTGGTGATTCTACAGTGAGGTTCAGCGATGTTCTCCTCACCAGACTGAGTAAGGACAGAGTCACAGTTAGCTGCCTTTCCAGGGCTTGGATCTGTCAAGTCACACAGACACTCAGGTCATTGAAGCACAGGCATTAGTATGACTCTCTCATAGTCCATGTGGGTGTTAATGACCTGAGATGTACCTCCCTTGTCTATATGAAGTGAGACATGATCAAGCTTACTGATTATGTGTCTCAGGCAGGTATGAGCCTAGCACTGAGCAGCATATACTACCCTCTTCAAGGGTGATGCCACATTACCAACAGAAAATGATTGATTATAACAATTGGCTTAACTTCTGGTGTTAATCCAAGGGGTGTACAACATTTGATGGCCTGGGAAGACACGACAGACCAAACCAAAACACACGCACGAGGGACTAAGTGCATGGTCCAAACCAAAACAGTAAATCCTACCAAAAATGGACCAGCACAATGGTACTACGGCTAAAAAACATTTATTGATGAAAATTATTATAAAGGCAAACCGGTTTCGGCTTTACTAAGCCTTCTTCAGTGCTAAACCATAGATAGTCAACTGTTAAGCAGCCCCTACATCCTGGTATTATATAAAGAAATATTTAAAGGCATATTGCTGATAAATAAATTAATTAAATATATACACATATCATATAACAACACTACTATATTTGTTTATGTTATGAATCATTATAAATGATATTATAGAAAATGACATGTGTACACAAAATTAGATAAATATATCAACATATCAACAATACGCATAAAAGGGCAGGCTGACATGTTATTCCATTTCATTTAGTCCAGGTTTGAAGAAAGCTCCTAACTTGGTAATCCATATAGATTCCATGTTATTAAGTTTGTCATGCCAGCCTGCTTTAAAGTTTCTATGCAATTGAATCTTATCTATGATGACTAATTTGAAATGTGCAGTGGGATGGCTGATGATGTGTTTGTATAAGGCATTAGACAAACAATGGTTTCTGATGGCACTAAGGTGTTCACTGATCCTCAGTTTAAATGGTCTAGACGTCTGACCTACATAAAAAGAGGAACAGGTGCATGTGGCTAGATATACGACCCAACTGAACTACAATTTCCAAAAATATTAATCTGATATATCTGAGATGTATTTTTGCTTGAAAATTCCTTAGTTTTAAGAATATGTTCACAAGCGCTGCAATGGCCACAAGGGAAACATCCCACCAAAGGGTCACCAAACAAAGTGGTTTGAACTGTTGTGGCTGGTGTGTATCTTTTGTAGTGAGTAAAGCGAGATTGTATAGTGCGACCCCTGCGATATGAAAAGGCACATTTGTCTAGTAAAATGTCATTAAGTAGTTCATGAGCCTTTAAAATGTCCCAATGTCTGTTAATAATCTCCCTAAATCTAGATGTATTGTTACCAAATGTGGTTACAAATCTGATCGGCTGGACAGAATTGGATGTGTTATCATTCCTAGAATGTTGGTATTGTAATAAAGTGGAACGCGCCATCCCACTGGTCTGGTCAATAGTTTTGGAAATATGATGTCTAGAATATCCACGACTAACAAGCCTATTGGACAGATCTTGTACGCAAGCTTGATGGTGTTGCTCTGATGAACATATGCGTTTCATGCGTAGAAATTAGGATTTGGGAATATTTTGGATGATGTGGCGTGGGTGAAAACTGGATGCATGTAACAGCGTATTATATTGAGGGAACTTCCTATGTACCCATGTAGCCAGTGTGTGGTCTTCCTGTCTGGAAATTACTACATCCAGAAAAACAATCTCATGATATTGTATGTTGAGAGTAAATTATATGTCCCAAGGGTTGTTGTTAAGATACCTAACAAATTCAGACACTTGAGCCTTATCCCCACGCCACACCATCCAACAATCATCTAGATATCTTCTCCAGATGTCCAAATTATTAATAAACAGATTATGGTGAACATCATATATGTATGATTGTTCAAAAAATCCCATAAATAAGTCAGCATATATGGGGGCAAAAGAAGGCCCCATTGCAGTGCCTCTGATCTGCCAATAGGCTTGCCCATTAAAATAAAAAACATTTTACACAACACATACTCAGTAAGTGTAATAAGAAAATTATTGAAACCAGTGGAATATATTTCTGACTTGTCCAACCAGTATGAGATTGCAGCTATACCAGCATCATGGGGGATACTCGTGTAAAGAGATGAAACATCTAATGTACATAACCACCAATCCGCTTCCAATTGTGAATCCTGAATGATGTTTAAAAATTCAGTAGTGTCTTGTATCCTTGATCTAACATAAGGCAATAATGGTTTTAAATAATATGTCAGGAAAGCAGATAGTGATTCAGTTAAAGACCCTCTCCCAGAGACAATAGGTCTGCCTGGGGGATTGGTAGGATGTTTGTGGATTTTCTGTGGATTGCTCAACAGTTGACTATGTATGGTTTAGCACTGAAGAAGGCTTAGTAAAGCCGAAACCGGTTTGCCTTTATAATTTTCATCAATAAATGTGCTTTAGCCGTAGTACCATTGTGCTGGTCTGTTTTTGGTAGGATTTACTGGGAAGACACTCCCTACAAATCTTCCTCTCTCTGGAGAGTGCAGACATCTGTGTAGTAACAGACATGGTTTAAAGTCACGAAGAGTACCCCAGAAATGCACAGTTATAATGTCTTTTACACCTTTAGACCAGCTACTGTACAGGGAGAATATAAAGGTAGAGTAGTCTTAGTCTATATTAAAACCAACCTCACATCCAGACCATTTAAAGTGTATGACCCACTGGAACTCATACATGTGCAACTCACCATAAACAGAGTCTCATACCATATCCTTGCAACCTATAGGCCCCCCTCCATGTTCCAGGGAACCCATACTACCTATCTCAGTTTACTAGAGTCTCTCACCATTCAACCCAATAAGATATTCATGGGGGATCTCAACTACTCCTCTATAGACTGGGAATACTACACCGCTTCTAATGCACAAGCCCAGCAATTCCTAAACTTTGTTAATACTAACATCCTTGAACAGTTGGTCCATTCTCCTACCAGGGATATAAACATCATTGATCTTATACTCAAAAACATAGGGTACTGATGTTTCGCACCCAATGTAATGTCATCACTCGTCAGATCGGACCATAAGGCAGTATTACTTGAAATAAAAATTAAATCCAGGGATCCAACAAAACCATAAATCTTTAGGAACTATTCCAAGGCTAACCTCTCTCTACTAAGCAACACCTTGGGTAAATTCCAAGCATCCCCAAACCCAGTAAATGCCATAGCATATGCTGAGCTGTTTAAAAAATCTCTGTACAGTAAACCATGCCCATTCTTATTAAGAATAAGTCAAACTCAAAAGACAAACTTTCCTGGAGAAATCACAATATCAATCGGTTATACAACAAAAGGAAAAAATCTTGTTCAAGCATAGCAAGAACAAAGCCATACCTACTAAAAGCCCCCTGACTAATATAAATAAGCAGCTAAGATGGTAAATTAATACATCAAAGGCAAAATTTGAAGAAAAAATTGCTTCTTGAGCAAAAGACAACCACAAAGCTTTTTACAAGTATGTCCATAACCTCAGAGGAAATACACAAAAATGCAGAAAACTTATTGCAAATGTCTCCCACAGGGAAGCAGAGACCATTGCCAACTTTTTGGCTGACAGGTTCACCTCAAATGTTTCCCCCTACTCCACCCCTGATAGTCCAAAGAAAATATTGCATACCACAATCCCCCCAACCATCACTAGGGAACAGGTCATCAATGCACTTTCCAAGGCTAAAAACAGTGCCACAACGGGTCAAGGAACATACAGGGATGTTTAATAAATAGCATGAAACATGACTCCTTTGTTCCACTTGAATCACTTTTCAACTGGAGCCTTGAGTTAGGATTTATGTTCCAGGAATGGAAGATGGCTACAGTTATTTCCCTTGCACAAAGGAGGTCCAACTTCTGACCAAGGTAATTACAGGCCCATAAGTTTAGCAGCCTGATACGTAAGACCATGGAAATAATCATTATGGACTGGATAAATTAGGACATAGGTAACCTGCAAATGCTGGACTCATCACAGTTCAGCTTTGTCAAAGGAAGGTCATGCCTATTAAATCTGGTGGACTTTTCTGAGAGGGTCAACAAAGCATTGGTTGGATGAAGGTAAAAATGTGCACACAGCTTAGCTTGACCAGGCCAAGGGTTTTGATACAATAACCAACTGCGACATTATAGACAAGCTCACTAATTTAGTTATAAAGCCTTTTTTCACCCTCTGCATAGACAAGAGTCAGCTCAGTGGTCAGGGATATGGTTATGCACATGGGCATTAGCATTACCTTCGGCTACCATGTGACCACAGTGGTGAAGAAATCATTTTATGCTGCACATCTTATAATTAAGGGCATGGTATCTATGTCCAAAAAGGTCATTATCCCATTGTATTCTGCCCTTATCAGACCAAACAGAGTATATTGCTCCCTTTGGTATGTACCTGACCAGTCATATGCAGCAACTACAGCAACCTCAGAGGTTTTTTACAAAAGAATACAAGTCATAACAAACCTGCCTTATGCAGAGCACCTCTACTCAGTATCCTATAGATTGCTGATGGTTGGTCTATGCCTGGCTTACAAGGCATCTACAAACTCCACACTTATAAATCTACTGCATATTTGTAAGTCAAAGAGTACCAGAAATACAAGGTCTAGGGTCCTGAATTTTGTCTGTGACGTAAACAGAACATGCTGTAGAGACTGATATAACCTATGGAACAGGCTTCCCATCAATGTGAAGCTGAGTTTATCTATTACCCAGTTTAAGCACAGCTTACACCAGTGGATGGGAAATAGAAAATTTACCCTGGGCCTGGTACCCATGTCCCTTATGGAATAGAGGTAACTTATAAATTCCTGGCCCTCAATGTCCTATTTGGATACAGGGCGGCATTATTCTTTTGAAAAGAATTGGCTAGGCTTAGAAAGCACCCCCAGGTCATTAGCCTAATATCAGTCTGTGAATCTATGAATCATTATACTGTCAGAATAAAAAGTATATATATTTTCCAATGTAACCTACCTGTCTCGCACAACATTAATAGTTTTCACTCCCATAGCTGCTGCAATCTGAATGACAGCTTGTCCAACTGCACTGTTGGCACCATTTTGAATTACTGTATCTCCTAAAGAAAAAAAAATAGATGTCATAGCATATGATATTTAAACAGAACTAAACATTTTCCTGCAATCTTAATGGTGATATGTATGCTACCAGTTTCTACTTAGAATCACAGTAAGAATGTCTTATACATGTAAAAACTACACATTGAAGTTGGACAGCACTGTGAAGCCATTCTCTGAAAAAAGCATAAAAGTTCTGTATCTATAAAAGGCCTACCAAGTAACAAAAATAAAGTTATCTGTGGATCCTCATGCCATGTTTTAAAAAGCGCATCTCTTAGAGCCCTTTATATAATTTGCATTTAGTCATTAAAAATAAAATATGACACATAATAGACGCTTAAAGCAATATTTTTGTTGTTATTTCATGAAAATGAATAAAGCAGTGTGTCTAAGCTAAAAGAAAGGTTACAATACTCATAGTTAAAATGAATAAACAATACAGCACACAATTTAAACCTGATTTCTGTATTAGTATGCCTTGTGCAGAAGGGTGCAAATAAAATAAAAGTTAAGAGAATAGTAGACAGTGTGAGCAGTGAGATGTAGGACAAATACATAATAGACTATAAGAGAATAAACAATGTATTACAGCTACAAAATCTAAGGAGAATCCATTAATGCGCTAGTAAAACTGCTACAAGGAAACATGGTGGGAACAGGTCAGGGCAGAATGGTAACTAAATAATTAATACTGCTTATGAGCTTTGGCCATTTTATTTTCATGTTATATATCTTTTATTCATTATATTTTCTCCATGTATTTTCATTACTGTCCAAGATGTGTTTTGATTTGCTTTTCAGTTCTGAAAATGCACTTTGCTGTTGTTTTTACCCTTTCACCTAAGCAAAATGTTGTTGTAATTTGTGGAGCTTTTCTCCCCGGGCCTCCACTGAAAATGGACATATATCCAGCTGGACTAGCCCGGTCAACAAATGTAAAATAAATAAAAATAAAATAAAATGACAGTTAAGAGTTTATGTTAACTAGATAATTGTAGGAGATAGCAGAAGAAACAACACTCAGTATAAACCTGTAATAAAAAGCCTTTGTTTAAGATTTTTAAGTGTATTCAGAAACAAACTGTTCATGCAGGTTTTGTACGGTCTATGGGCACTTATGTATTTTGTGGTACAGGTCATCGATGTTGCAGACCTGATTCCCTTGGATGACAGATTTGCACATGTGTTTTTCCATTTGCAATACTCACTGAGTACGGTAATGGAACATGCTAGCATTCATGTTATTACTGCTTGCTGGTGTATGCCTGTGGACATTCAGGCAGTCCTCACCAGCACATCTCCTATATATATGCTAATGACAAGTGTGAGGATCCCCTCAACTACCTCAGTGTGGGATACCGGGAAATCCTCTGTCTTTTAGATGCCTTTGTCTTTGTGACCCACCCCTATGGCCAACCTGCCTCTGGCAATTTCTTATGCCTTATTCTTGGCATGCTTATATCAGTGACGCTGCAGTGCACCTGTACTACTGTGCTAGTTCAGCTGCCCACAGCATCGATGTCGTGCACCAGTCCCTGTTAACTCTGGTTAAGGAAGACCTTTTTTTACTTTACCCTTCTCTAAGACACACCTGCCATGTGTATATAGGGCCTGTAGTAACACATGGGCCTTCAGTGAAGTGAACTTTTACAGCTGTTGCTTTATCTTCAATCCTATGACAACACATGTGCTCCTGTGGGTTACACATGTGGATCAACATGTATGCATAACTGTCCATGCAAGTCTCAGTAGTGCCCTTTGACCCATTTGACATCCGGGGGCATCATCTCTGGGCTGATCAGGCAGGTTCTCTGTACTCCTTACTATCTCCTTTCATGATGTTACTCTTCCATATGTGTCACTCCCCTTTCCATGACTTCAGTCCCATCCTCTCAATCACCATCTATCCACCCTCAGTCACTCTGCATCTCTCCACTGTTGCCTCCACCTCTTTTGTTCATACCTTCCCTGTCAGTCATTATCTGTGTTGTATGTTTGTTTATTTGTCCCTGCTTCCTTCCCTATACCCAACTTTCTCCTATCACTTGCTCCTTGCTAACTTCTCTTTCTACCTCTCTTAAAAAATGTATAATGGGCAGCTGTCTAGAAAAAAGTATCCCCCACCTATCTACCTTATATCTTGTCCTCGTGTTTTCCCTTTCTTGTTATTCCCCATTTTTACCTTTATTATCTCTCTTTTTCTCATCCTTTAAATGAGGATAAGATTTGGCACTTTGTTGTCTTAGTCTCCTATGGGTTATTGTCATTGCCTATTTTTGAAGCTTTAAGGTGCTTCATTGTGCATATAAGCATACAGTGAATTGGGCAATCCACATAACATAACCTTTCCGGCAGCATGGTTATTGTCATCAGCATGGCTGGAGTGTTTTTCTAAGCAGCCCTACTGTACTTTGCTGGTTATGCATCCCTAATCAGCATTAGACTGAACCAGTCTACATACTCCATGCTATTTAATTCTGTGTGATGCCATTATGCTTCTTTCTGAATACCCCCCAGCATCGTTCCCCTGATACTCAGAAATTTACAAATAAATCACTAGTGATATCAATGCAACAGTTAGGGAGAACAAAATCAAAATAAATCATGCCGTTTATACTTAAAATAAGCCAACCTTTACATTTTCAAATTGTAGTAATTAGCTTTGAGAAGTCATCCATCCAAGGACAAAGACTGCACAGTCTAGGAGAACTGTAACTAGGTGGAGTGAAGGAGATAGCCACCCCAGGAGCAAGCTGTCAGGCAGAGCGCCAGCATTCAGTTTCTGAATGTAGATACTGTATTTGTGGAAGCATTTCTGCACTCCTTGTGTGGTCTGTTGCAATGCTGGTATTCAGAAATAAACAGAGATACTGCATGTTCCTTGCCACTTGCCCTCAATTATGAAAGGGCATTTTTTTTGTTGACCCTGAAGTTGAGGAGGTGCCAGATCAGGAAACAGTACATGGTGGCAGATAGAGTCTGAAATTGACTATTTAGACAAGATACCTAGCCTAAATGAACAGATATAAACTGGGGTGTTTCAAAAAAAATATTTTTTTTCTAATCATTTTGCATAGGTTTCTAATATGTGAGGGTTGGTGAGTTGTCTATGTATGCAAAAAATTTGAATTGTCTGATTTCATTAAGTGAAAGGTCACAGCATGTAAAATATCACACTGTTTCCAGTACCGCTAATTGCATTCCAGTGTTGTATTTATCTATCTCCAGTCAGTTTTACTTGAGCTTTCATAACCTCTTGCAGCCTACTTTACTTGTTTAAAGCATTGTGCACTATTTAATTCTATTTTCATTGTTCACAATTCTGTGTTGTTTCCTGTTTACACTGTACTGAGAGAAACACTGTATTTAATTACTTTTTGATGATTTACCAATTCATATAGTTTCTGCACACGTGGCTGGCAGAGTTAATGTTAATTGATAGAGCCCAGTCCCCCTAATGGTGAACCATGAGCTCACTGAGAGTCAGCCAGAACTGTTACTGATGTCTGGCTTTTTGGCCAGCAGTTACCTGCCCTTAATATCTCAACTCGCTCAAATCAGCTTCCAACCAACAGTGACGTTTTATGCAGACTGTTCTATGATCTTAAAACCAACAAGTTAACTCTTTCAGCGAGTTGTTCAAATGCCGTTTATGAAGTTCTGTAGTTATGGCAGTTAGCTAGCATACCTACAACGCAGAAGCCAAATGCAGTGACAAAACTCAAAAGTGTAAGAGAAACATTCTAGAATCAGGAAGAATAAGAAGTACCGGTCAGATACACAGTCTCAGAAACAGATTTTAGCGATTCACTTTTGAAGCTTTTTGATGTGGGGCATGCTGATGCAGAATTATTGATAAAGACTCAAGAAGACAGGGATTTTCTACAAGATCAACGTACAGACAGAAAAATGATAATTGGTGGAGAGAACATTAAATTCAAAAAAGGAATGGAGAGAAATGAAAACCGACTACAGGAAAAAATGAAATGCAAAGATAAAGAACAGCTGAAAGAAACAGTCAGAGAAGCTGAAGAGCTGACAGAGGCAGAAGACAGTAGTGAACATGAAAATGATGATGAAGATGATGCAGCAGCAAACATGTCAAAATATCACCGGAATTTAGTAACTGGTAGACAGCCTGTCAAAGAAGTGAGCACAGTAGATACAGGATCACCTGAATTGGTATCCAAACAATGACAACTGGTGGATGATCCTCTTTTTGTTGCCAGCTTGGACCGCACAAGAATAACTTCTTGTCAAGCAATGCATATTGTTGCACTGGTGCTGCAAGCGGCTGGCAATGAAGTAAATGATCTGGTCATGTCCACAAGTTCAATACACAGAGCAAGGCAAGCTGCATGACAATCCATTGCTGAGAAAATAAAGAAGCAGTTTTAACCATCAACACCCCTTGTAGCACATTTTGATGGGAAGCTGTTACCTCAAAGTGATGGAGAATTTGCTGATTACATGCTGATTGTTGTTACAGGTCAAAATACTGAAAAACTGCTGGGCATACCCCAACTTCTATCAAGCACTGGAGAGCTGATGGGACAAACAGTGGTACAGACATTGCATAGCTGGCCAGGTGTTACAGAATGGTTAGCCGGTTTGTGCTTTGATAATACCAGTGACAATACCGGTGTGCACACAGGTGCCATCACAGTGATTCAGCAAGCATTTGAGAAACGACTCTTATTTTTACCATGCAGACATCACATTTTAGAAATTATGTCTACGGCAGTGTTTGACATATTCTTCCCATCTTCAGGACCACAAATAGCAGTTTTTAGAAGATTTAAAAACTGGAAACTTCTTGACTTGAATGCATATGCACCACTGATTAAGGAAACTGGAGGTAATGGATGCCTGTTAGACTGTGAGAAACACTAGCTAGCTGAGAAGCGAAGTGAGGTTGTTGCACTACTGCGTGACAAGCTGACATGTGAAACACAGCCTCGTGATGACTACTTTGAATTTCTCAAGCTGTCACTGCTCATCCTCGATGACAAACTACAAAGTGAAGCTTTTGCTTTCAGTCCACCTGATGCATACCATCATGCCAGGTGGATGGCAAAAGGCATATACTGCCTTAAAATCTACTCCTTCTGGGAGCAGTTTAGATTAACTGCACATGAAATTCAGGCTTTTCACTGAATCTGCCTCTTCACAGTGACAGTGTACGTTAAGGCATGGTTTTCAGCTACTGACACTTGCAATGCTCCACTCAGTGATCTTTGACTGTTGCAGACACTGGAGTCATTTACAGCCATAGACAACCAGATGGCTCAAGGTGCATTGCGAAAGCTCAAGGCATACGTTCGGTATTTGAGCTAAGATCTCATAGCACTGTCCTTGTTCTCAGATCGAGTGTGGAACAAAGAGAAACAGCAACTTAAGCCTTGAAAAAGCCACCCAGTAAGGAAGATCTAAGAAGAGTCAATGCAACAGCTGTTGCCAGATTCCAGGTCATGACCTTATCTGACTTTGCAACAGAATGATCAATGAATCTGTTCACTGCTGTCAACATAAACTCATCTTTCCTAACAGCTGATCCTGCAGCATGGAGTGACATGCCTGACTTTATCATTGTGATACAAACTTTTACAGTTTTGCGAGTTGTTAACGAATGTGCCGAACGAGCAGTCAAATTAGCAACTAACTTCTGTCAAGTGCTGACTCACAACGAGGAACAGTGAAAGCTGGTATATCAGATTGTTGAACACCACCGACAGAAAGTCACAGAACCACTAAAAAGACACTATAGTACCATAAATGAACTGATATAAATTTGAGCTTACGACCAATGAATGTTAATTTTTACTAGGCTTATTTTTCCTTAAAATGTTTGACATTTCTGTTGCTCAGAATTATAGACATTTCAGATGCAGCATGAAACTGATATTTGCCATCTGTGTACTGATTTGTGAATATATTTAATTTCTATCGGCGGAATTTGGAAAAAAAATGTAAAAATCTCAGATTTAAAGTGCACTGAGCTGTCACTTAACTTAGAGTTTAAGGCTTTAAATTTTACATGGTTCTTTGTCCTACCCATCCTCATAAAATCAGAGGGTATGCGAACAGAAAAATCAAAAAAAATTTTTTTGCATATATACATGAAACACCCTAATATAAATATAAATATAAAAATATAAAAAATAAATATCTTCCCTTTTTATAACCACTCTATACACTGCATAACAGAGTTTAGTTTCACTTTTTTAAACTGTAATATATTTCTGCAGTTGCAGATGTACAAGTATGTATCATTTTACTTACTTTCTTCAGCATTGTTACACTTCAACAAAAATGTACAGTGCAATCTTTTTCACTTTTATCTTGATTCAGTACAACATTACAACAGCTTCGTACATATTTTTCTTTGAAGAAACAGTTACATTTTTCCATTTTATTACAGTTCTCACACATCTCTTTCCTTTCTGGAATCAAATGAGTTTTGTTGGGAGATCTCAGGAATTGTACTTCTTGTGGATTTTTTTCACCTGCAGCTGATCATCAGCTGCTAGTGGTGCTTCTCCTCACCTACCAGGTCTTTTGGACTCTCCTATTTGCCCTTAGACCTACTCTGATCCATGTTAGAGGAGATTGAGGCATCCCAATGAGCATCATATCGTTGCTGTGCATATTTTGTACTTAAAGCCTAACTCCTGTTTCCCCCTCACACACACACTTGTAAAACTTTATGATGGGTAGGTATACAATGAGGACATGCAACATATCATCATGCCCCCACAGCAAAGCAGTCAGTGTCTCCTGCCTATTCTCACTTAGTGCAATGCCTCCATTAGGGATCTAATGCAAGGTACATCCGGTCATGCACCCTCACCCCAGGAAAGACATGCTTATTCTTCTCCTGTCACACATTAGCCACCTGAGCCACCAATCAAGCATGGGCTACCTGAGCCATAGTTAGGATTTTAACCCTCTTTGACACGTTGCAGCAGTGGGAGGCATCAAGAAGTGACGATGGAGGTAAAAAACAAATCTCATGCCACATTTATCCAATTATTTATTTTGAAACACCTTCTGACTTTATAGTGAAAGTATAGACCATTTGGCATTTTTATTTGACATCTCTGTGCCCTTGACTGTCTGCTGGGCCTGTGTCTGCATGGTGCTGTACTAGCTGGGTAAACCACGGTTTTGTTTTCTACCTTGACAATTCTGATAAGCATTGCAGTACCCTTTTGCATCTTCTATCATAGATTGCCAATGAAAATTCTACACAAGTTCCCTTTTTCTATGCTTTATACACATAGAGGTAAAATTGGAATGTGACGTGCTATGGCTATATGTATCTAATGATGTGCCCTTTAGATTACCAAATGCTGCATCACTTTTCCCTCTGTTCTATCTTTGTGGATCTACTTTTTGTACAGCAAACACCATTTTTACAGTATGCAAACTCCATCTGCCCTTGAGGATTAGGAGCACCATAAGTTATCTTCCACAAGTTTTGTAATCTGGGGTGTAAGAGCTGTGCCTACCTTAACTCTTGCTTTGTAATCTTTCCATATTCTCCTTCTAAGCAGGCCAATACTTTTTGGTGTTTGTATGTCAGATTTAGATGTACTGCTACCAATTACTTTTCCCCTGAAATAACACTTTCCACATTAACTCCAATACTTACTGCTAGTATGAGAACTGTACCTGCCTTAACTATCACTTTGTAATCCACCCCCCTCAAATCTACTAGTAATTCAAGTCTAGTACTTTTTGACAGCTGTGTGCCAGCGTTAGACTTCTTGCTATCAACAATTCCCCCCTGAACAAACTCCCTCTAGAGAGTATCTACTGGCAGCTGTGGCTCTGCTTCAGACAATTTCTCAACATCTAGCTCTTTTTCTGAAGTAGCAACATTACCTTCTCCTTTTGGACATGTGTACACTGACAGGGTCTCATGTCTGCTGACATTCATACATGTCTGTCTCCATGCTTGTCTGCATGCCACCCCATGTCTACATAGGATATTGTGTTATGACAGTTATTACCTATAACAGCATATGTTAGGGCATCATCAAAGGCTGCCCCCTAATTCTCTTCCTGTCCTTCTTCCCAGACCAACAAACCCCATCTACTTGCACCTGCAAAGCCCTAAACAGACTGACTATCCAGACATGTAATTTTTTTCTGTAAGGACTGCAGACTTAACAATAGTTATACTTCATGTAATATCTCTCTTAGTAGCCTCTCCCAAGATACATTATAGGCTAGTGATATCTTGGAAAAACTTCAGTTTCAAGATAACATGTTATTAATGTGTTGCTGGATTAATTGGCTCTGTCATCTGGCTTCTGTTCCCAAACTGTTACCAGTGGCAGATTATAATAGGGTAATTCCTGTTGGCCTCTCAGGGCCCATGAATTTGGGGGCGGGGTGTATTGTGCTGGTAGCTTGCATCAACATTAGGTGGACATTTTCTTTACCAAGAGTGAGTGAATGTGAATTATGAAAAAAGAATGAAAGAAAGAAAGAAAAAAAGAAAAAAGAAAAATATTAACTGCTGCTTAACCCTTTCAGAAAAAAAATCTACCCATGCATTCATTCAAGACAAAAGTGAATTTTCATTCTTTTCATTTGGCTTTCGTAATAAATTATATGAATGTTGTAGTTATCCAAGTGTTTCAGTAATGCGATTTCTTTAGCTTTCCAGTAGTATAATAGATTGTGGTGTTGTGGTAGCATTGTCGCCTCACAGTACGACGCTGTCCTGTTCGATTCTCAGCTAGGCTGTCTTCTGTGTGGAGACGTGCGTGAATGAGCGTACCTTCGTTGAAGGTTGTGTGGCAGAGCTGGCAACTCGGCACGTAAAAAATCTACTGCCAGTCATTAGTGGACTGGAATTCTGCTGTGGTGACCCCTAACTGGGAAAAGCCGAAAGACGCAACATAATAGATTGTCAGTATACAGACAACTTGTTTTTCTAAATATGTCTGTGTTGTTTCTTCTACTTTCACTGAGGTTTAATTTTATTTTTATTATTTTATTTATTTATTGACATTTGTTAACTGGGTTTGTCCAAGTGGGCTTGCGGCCCATTTTCAGTGGAGACCCGAGGGGAAAAGCTCCAGTAGTACATTTTAATTTTAAACAATATTGATATAACAGCAGTTATAGCAAAACTATTCACATATGTTGGGTTACATGCATAAAGTTAAAGTTGCATTAAAAAGAAGCTAAGTAAAAATTTTACATTGATATAGTTCAATAGGTCAACAATAAACATTTTTTGTTTGTATAAAATTATGCAAATGCATAGTAGACACATTGGAAAGAGAGTTGTAATGAGGTACTAAGTATGGTCCTTTTGAGGGTACATAAAGGGAAGGAAGACTATGTAGGGTCATGGCAAAGGTAGGTTCTGGAATTGAGAAGATAAGCTTTTAGTTTATTTTTAAAGTGTGAGGTGTGGGAGATTGAACGTAAGTCAAGGGGAAGTTTGTTCCAAGCATGGGCAAGGGAGTGTTTGTAGAGTAGTTTGCCTACTAACCTTTTTGGGTGGTAAATATCAAGTAATTGTTGGTTAGAAGTATGGAAGGTCTGGGATGGGATGTAGATGGAGACTAAGGAAGATAGAGATGGACAGAAGGAGGGTTTGTAAAGAGTAAAGTGTAGCATATGAAATTGATAAGATAGCAGAAATTGGGGAAGTTCAAGCCACTGAAGAGAGTTTAAAGAAATGCAGTGGTGTGAGTTGTATGGGGAGTTAGTAATGAATCTGGCTATTTTATGGTAAGTCTGTTGGAGTTTGTTTAGAGTGGATGCCTGGATATTGGTAAGAACTGGGGCGGCGTAGAAGAGGGATGGGAGGAGGAGTGCCTGGCCCAGGGTAAGTCCAGATTCAGGGGTTAGGAATTTTTTTGTTCCAATATAGCAGATCTAGTTTTTGTTTTTTTTTTTTTTTTATACATTAGAGTATGTGTATGCTGAACTTGAGTTCGTCATTGATAATGACCCCTAAGAGTTTTGTGTGGGTGTCAGGTTGGATAGTTGTATTGTTAGAAGATGTAATAAAAAAAGAGGTTTTGTGATGAGAAAGAGAACAGGGAAGGAAAAGTAGGAGTTTGGTCTTTTTGGGATTTAGGATCAATAGGTTGTGAGAGAGCCATTGTTTAGTGGATAGTAGGGCCTGCTGGGTCAGGGAGTGTAGTTCAGGAATGTTATTTGAGATGGATATAAGTGTGGAGTTGTCGGCATACTGAATAAGGGAGGATTCTTTGCATGAGGTGTAAAGATCATTGGTGAAAATGTTAAACAAAAGGGGTCCCAAGATGGAGCCTTGGAGAACATCAGTGGAGATGGGAAGGAAAGGTGAGGAGGATGAGAGCCATTTGACAGATTGTTCCCTGCCAGATAGGTAACTATTAAACCAGGCAAGTGCGGAGGGGGATAGGTGGAGATTTGCAAGTTTGGATAGTAGTAGAGGATGAGAGACAGTATTGAAGGCTTTGGAGAGATCTAGAAAGAGACAGGAAATTAGTTTATTGTTGTCTAGGGCCTCTGCAATGATATGAGTGAAGGAGAGGAGGTCAGTGGTGGTGCTGTGGTGAGGACAAAATCCATGTTGGGTAGGGGTAAGTAAGTGGTGTGTGAGGAGGTGATTGAGAAGCTGTGAGTGAATAATTTTTTCTAATACCTTGGAGATGGGGGACAGAATGGCAATGGGTCGGTAGTTTGAGGGGTCAGTGGAGTTTCCACCTTTATGAAAAGGGATAGTGAAGAAAGATTTCCAAAGGGTGGGGACTGTTGATTCCAGAATAGGTCGATTAATTGGTATAGATATAGGATAGGCAATTGAGTCAGCAGCAAGTTTGAGGAATGTAAGAGATAGATTGTCAGTGGAAGGAGAGCGAGGTTTTAGCTTGAGTAGTAGAGAGTTGATATAAGTAATGGGAACTGGCTCAAAAGAAAACAAAGTTGTGTTAGTGGGACTTGGAGAGGTGGGTGTCGAAGTAGAGCTTGGCTTAGAGGTTACCAGATTTTGGATGAAAGAGATAAAGTGTTTATTCAGGAGGGTAGCTGTTTCCTGAGAGGAAGAGTTAGGGTATGGGGAGGGATTAGAGGGCTTTCCAGGACAGAGGATGTAGTTGAGAGTTGACCAAAATTTTCGAGGATTGGATATGTTGTTAAGCTGAGCAGAGCTATAGTATAACTTTTTGTCATTAGTTGTATTTTTTTGCAAGGTTCCTCAGTTGACTGTATTTTTGAAAAAAAAGGTGGTTGTTTAGTTTTAGTCCAGGTTTTCCAAGCACAATCTCTTTGTTTCATAAGGGATCTAGTCCCTTTGGAGAGCCAGGGAGCATGGTTTGATTTTACTCTGATCTTTCTAGAGGGAGCTAAGGAGTTTAGAGTATTCATAAAGATGCTATTGAAAGTACTTACAGCATTGTTTAGGGGGAGGTGTTTTAGGATGGACAAATCTATGTTGTGGAGAATGGAGTTAAATTGGGATGAATTGAAAGTTGATAGTTTTTGACAGTCTTTGATAAGGTGGGGTTTAGGAATATGGGAGTAGTGTCTTAAGATGGTGGTAGGGAGATGATCACTGAGGGAGTCAGATAAGGTAGTGGGATTGTGGTATTGGTGGGGGACTTTGGTAAGGATCCAGTCTATGATGGAGCTGGAAGTGGAATTTTTATAGATGCGAGAGGGAGATGTTATAGGTTGGTGGAAGCCATGTAGGTGGATACTGAGTTGGGGGGGAGTCAGTTGTGAGTTTGGACCAATCAATGTTGACATCACCAAGGATAAGTGTCTCATATGATATGTTGTGGGAGAACCAGGATAGGATGTTTTCAAGAATGGGCAGATTGTTACCAGGAGGAAGGTAGATAGAGGCAATTGCAAGTTTTTTTGTGGGGATTCAGATGGCAGTTAAGGATAATGATTTCAGCTGGGAGGAAGTCAGGAACTGGGGAAGGGTATGGTGAGAGGTTAAAAATGTTTGAGTAGAGGATGGCCATGCCACCACCTTTTGCTACAGGTCTATCAGATCAGAAGATATTATAACCTTATGAGAGTATTTTACTATTTGAAATTTGTTGCTTGATCCAGGTTTCAGATATGGAGAGGATGTGAGGGGTATTGAGAGATATCCATGAGTGCAGCTCAGTGACTATATTTGCTAGACTCTGAATATTCAATGAGTAAATAGTTAAGTATTTGGATGGAGATGACTGTTGTGACTGAGGTTGGTGACTGTTAGAGGCGTAAGAAGGGGGCAGTGTAGAGGTAGAATTGGGGAGAGAAGAGGGGCCAGTGTTGGGATGGATATCTCCAGAACAAAGTAGATTTTTAGTGAGGAGAGAGTGTGTAGTAGATGCTAGATGGAGTATGTATAATTTTGACTTAGCTTTGTGGGAAGGTTTAAAAAACTGCATTATGGATAGTTTATATAGACTTGAGGTAGAGGTAGTAAAGAGATTAGGGGAGATAGTAAAAGATGAAGTAGTTGGGTATATGTCATATGAGTGAGAAGTTGGGGAACATAGGAGTGGGTCAGAAAGACTGGAGTGGTAAGAGGTGGAGAGAGAGAGAATAAGGAGTAGTGTAGAAGATATTAGAAAATAATACATGTTGGAATAAAATATGGTCAAATAGAGTAGGTAGAGAGACAGTGGTATAGAGGAAGTTGTGTTGACAAGATTGACAGATTAGTAAGGTGGTTGTGGCAATAGGCAGGAAGTGGAATTGTAGTGGCTAGTGGGACAGGAAGGGGAGGAATAGTTAGGTATAAAGTTAATTGTAATGGGGTGTGTGAGAATGGGGGTAGGGTAGGGGAGTGAAGTGAGCCCGAGCGTAGCGAGGACGAATGGAGCAGGGCTAGCACCCTGGTCAAGACGAAGTCATAGAAACAATCAGAAAAAGATAGTAAAAAACTAGCTTGAGAGGCAAGGATATAAAGTTTCTAAAGGTATAGTCATCAGAAATAAAATAAAAAGAAATAAAATATGAGCAGAAGTAAGCTTACAAAAGGACACTGGCTTCAAGCTACACAAGTAGATTTACTTGAAGCAAACCCAGTGCTGTATGGTTTAAAATAAGCTACAATAGAGAGAGGCTTTGGAGGGGGAGAGAAAGGTATTACTAGCAGCTAAAAGCAGGGAAAAAATAATAAAAAAACATTAATAAGTAAGAGTCTGATTAGCTTATGTAGTAGTTATTTACTGGGACACATACTTTAGTGGTATTATTTTAAGCTTTAAATGGTGGCCTCTGGACCAATAGTTAGAGTTGCAGGGTATCTGTTAAGGTCCTCAAACCTGTGTACTCCAGCCAGGAGAAAACCACAGGGAAAAATCCACTAGGGCTATAAAAAGAGAGCAGGGAGAGATTAGTTATGAGCAAGTAATTCAGGAAAAGAGCAAGAGACAAAAATACCATGGGTAAAGAGAAAAAAAGTAATACAGGTAGGCAGAGACAGTATACCTAGCATTAATTTCCATTGCATGAGTGTCTTACACACATAGCTAGCTAAGAACACAACAGTGTTTACACCTATGCATAAAGTAATGCAGAACAACAGTAGTTAACAACAGCACAGTGTAGACATACACAAGGCAATAATTCACAAAGCAGGAAAACAGCAATCCAGGATACTGAGGACAACAACAATTGGTGCACTTTCAGGCAATAGTTCTTCCTTTTACTTTAGTACTACACCAAGAAATTATAGTGAACATACTACAGATACGTCTAAATGTGAAGTTAAGGTGCTGTTGCTCTTTGCAACAAGAAAGTTGGTAAATATTCACATTTACTGTTTTCTTCATTAAAAAACAAGAAATGAGATGAGTACAGTTCAAATGCTAAGCTACCCATGATCATAAGGTGCTGGAGCTCCTTGTGACAGGGAAAATAGACTTTTAATATTCACAAAAGTAGAGTCGCAAGAAAAAGTACACCAGAGACTGCATATGCAAGCAATATTCATCTCAATATAATCACAAAATACTATATGACCTAAAGCAGATAAAGCAACAGAAAAGACATCACAAAACAGTTAATGCCAAAGAATCAAAAGTTTACCTTACACAGAGCAGCAGATGCTCAGTAGCATGAAGGGGATAGAAGGGTTCAAAATGGCTCCTGCTGTTGTGAGGCACCTATGAAGACTAGGAAGAGGAAGTAAAGTGAGGGGGAGGGGTAATGACCAATACTGGGATGGGCTAGCACCCTGATGAAGATGAAGTCATAGAAACAATCAGAACATATAGTGAAATGCTAACTTGAGAGACATGGATATAAAGTTTCTAAAGGTATAGTCACCAGAAATAAAATAAAAAGAAATAAAATATGAGCAGAAGTAAGCTTACAAAAGGACACTGGCCTCAAGCTACACAAATAAATTTATTTGAAGCAAACCCAGTGCTGTATGGTTAAAATAAGCTACAATAGAGAGAGGCTTTGGAGGGAGAGAGAGATATTACTAGCAGCTAAAAGCAGGGCAAAAAAAAAAATAATATGTAACAGTCTGAACACAGTAGAATACGGCAGGTGCACTAGGAAAGGCAATTATGAGTGAGGCTAGAAATTAATTCAGGGAAGAGTAAAGTACAGAACAGGAGAATACACACAGAAACAGTATGAGGATAGTGGGTAACCAAAGAGAAAGGATAGCTGCTGCTGGCGTATGCTTTTCGTGGCGACTAGCAAAAAAAAAAAAAAACACTGTAAATTCTTGTTGTGCTTATAAAGTCTAGCATTAATTAAGAGATTAGCTTATGTAGTAGTTATTTACTGGGACACATACTTCAGTGGTATTATTTTAAGCTTAAAGTAGTGGCATCTGGACCGATAGTTAGAGTTGCAGGGTATCTGTTAAAGGTCCTCAGACCTGTGTTGCCTGTACTGTGGCCAGGAGAAAACCGCAGGGAAAAATCCACTAGGGCTATAAAAACAGAGAGGAGCAAGATTAGTTATGAGCAAGAAATTCAGGAAAAGAGCAAGAGACAAAAATACTGTAGATAAAGAGAAAAAAGTAATACAGGTAGGCAGAGACAGTATACCTAGCATTAATTTCCATTGTACAATTGTCTCACACACATAGCTAGCTAAGAAGGGTCTATATTATATTATCAAATGCTTAATAAAGCGAACGCTGATTCATCAACCTAATTTTAGTAAAAGCTTGCAATCTCAAACAGTCAGGTCAGCGATTTTTTTCCCCAGAGAGAGGCTTTGGAGGGAGAGAGAGAGGTATTACTAGCAGCTAAAAGCAGGGCAAAAAATAAAAGAAACTAATATGTAAGAGTCTGTACACAATAGGGCAGGTGCACTAGCAAAGGCAATTATGAGTGAGGCTAGAAATGAATTCAGGGAAGGGTAAAGTACAGAACAGGCGAATATACACAGAAACAGTATGAGGATAGTGGGAAACCAAAGTGAAAGGATAGGAGCTGCTGGCGTCTGCTTTTCATGGTGACTAGCAAAAAAAAACACTGTAAATTCTTGTTGTGCTTATAAAGTCTAGCATTAATTAAAAGATTAGCTTATGTAGTAGTTATTTACTGGGACACATACTTTAGTGGTATTATTTTAAGCTTAAAATGGTGGCTTCTGGACCGATAGTTAGAGTTGCAGGGTATCTAAGGTCCTCAAACCTGTGTTGCCTGTACTGTGGCCAGGAGAAAACCGCAGGAAAAAATCCACTAGGGCTATAATAAAAGGGCAAAGGGAGATTAGTTATGAGCAAGTAATTCAGGAAAAGAGCAAGAGACAAAAATACCATAGGTAGAAAGAAAAAAGTAATACAGGTAGGCAGAGACAGTATATCTAGCATTAATTTCCATTATATGATTATCTTACACACATAGCTAGCTAAGAACACAGCAGTGTTTACACTTATGCATAAAGTAATGCAGAACAACAGTAGTTAACAACAGCACAGTGTGGACATACACAAGGCAATAATTCAAAAAGCAGGAAAACAGAAATCCAGGATACTAAGGACAACAATTGGTACACTTTCCGGCAATAGTTCTTCCTTTTACTTTAGTACTACACCAAGAAATAACAGTTAAAATACTACAGATACATGTAAATGTGAAGTTAAGATCCTGTTGCTCCTTGCAACAAGAAAGTTGGTAAATATTCACATTTACTGTTTTCTTTCATTAAAAAACAAGAAATAAGATTAGTACAATTCAAATGATAAGCTACCCGTGATCATAAGATGCTGGAGCTCCTTGTGACAGGGAAAATAGACTTTAAATATACACAAAACTAGAGTCACGAGAAAAAGTACACCAGAGACTGCATATGCAATCAATATTCATCTCAATATAATCACAAAATACAATATGACCTAAAGCAGATAAAGCAACAGAATAATCAATAAATATTGTAAGATTTAAAGCAGTTAAGGCAACAGAAAAGACATCACAAAACAGTTAATGCCAAAGAGTCAAATTTTGACCTTACACAGAGCAGCAGATGCTCAGCAGCATGAAGGGGAAATAAGGTTTCAAAATGGCTCCTGCTGTTGTGAGGCACCTATGAAGACTAGGAAGAGGAAGTGAGGTGAGGGGGAGGGGTAATAACTAATACTGGGCTGGGCAAGCACCCTGGTCAAGATGAAGTTATAGAAACAATCAGAAAAACATAGTGAAAAACTAGCTTGAGAGACAATGATATAAAGTTTCGAAAGGTATAGTCACCAGAAATAAAATAAAAAGAAATAAAATATGAGCAGAAGTAAGCTTACAAAAGGACACTGGCCTCAAGCTACACAAGTTAATTTACTTGAAGCAAACCCAGTGCTGTATGGTTAAAATAAGCTACAACAGAGAGAGGCTTTGGAGAGAGAGAGAGAGAGGTATTACTAGCAGCTAAAAGCAGGGCAAAAAATAAAAGAAAATAATATGTAAGAGTCTGTACGCAATAGGGCAGGTGTACTAGGAAAGGCAATTATGAGTGAGGCTAGAAATGAATTCAGGGAAGATTAAAGTACAGAACGCGAGAATACACACAGAAACAGTATGAGGATAGTGGGTAACCAAAGTGAAAGGATAGGAGCTGCTGGCGTCTGCTTTTCGTGGCGACTAGCAAAAAAAAAAAACACTGTAAATTCTTGTTGTGCTTATAAAGTCTAGCATTAATTAAGAGATTAGCTTATGTAGTAGTTATTTACTGGGACACATATTTCAGTGGTATTATTTTAAGTTTAAAGTAGTGGCATCTGGACCGATAGTTAGAGTTGCAGGGTATCTGTTAAAGGTCCTCAGACCTGTGTTGCCTGTACTGTGGCAAGGAGAAAACCGCAGGGAAAAATCCACTAGGGCTATAAAAACAGAGAGGAGCAAGATTAGTTATGAGCAAGAAATTCAGGAAAAGAGCAAGAGACAAAAATACCATAGATAGAGAGAAAAAAGTAATACAGGTAGGCAGAGACAGTATACCTAGCATTAATTTTCATTGTACAATTGTCTTACACACATAGCTAGCTAAGAAGGGTCTATATTATATTATCACATGCTTAAAAAAGTGAACGCTGATTCATCGACCTAATTTTAGCAAAAGCTTGCAATCTCAAACAGTCAGGTCAGCGATTTTTTTCCCCAGAGAGAGGTTTTGGAGGGAGAGAGAGAGGTATTACTAGCAGCTAAAAGCAGGGCAAAAAATAAAAGAAACTAATATGTAAGAGTCTGTACACAATAGGGCAGGTGCACTAGCAAAGGCAATTATGAGTGAGGCTAGAAATGAATTCAGGGAAGGGTAAAGTACAGAACAGGCGAATATACACAGAAACAGTATGAGGATAGTGGGTAACCAAAGTGAAAGGATAGGAGCTGCTGGCGTCTGCTTTTCATGGTGACTAGCAAAAAAAAAACACTGTAAATTCTTGTTGTGCTTATAAAGTCTAGCATTAATTAAAAGATTAGCTTATGTAGTAGTTATTTACTGGGACACATACTTTAGTGGTATTATTTTAAGCTTAAAATGGTGGCTTCTGGACCGATAGTTAGAGTTGCAGGGTATCTAAGGTCCTCAAACCTGTGTTGCCTGTACTGTGGCCAGGAGAAAACCGCAGGGAAAAATCCACTAGGGCTATAAAAAAAGGGCAAAGGGAGATTAGTGATGAGCAAGTAATTCAGGAAAAGAGCAAGAGACAAAAATACCATAGGTAGAGAGAAAAAAGTAATACAGGTAAGCAGAGACAGTATATCTAGCATTAATTTGCATTATATGATTATCTTACACACATAGCTAGCTAAGAACACAGCAGTGTTTACACTTATGCATAAAGTAATGCAGAACAACAGTAGTTAACAACAGCACAGTGTAGACATACACAAGGCAATAATTCAAAAAGCAGGAAAACAGAAATCCAGGATACTAAGGACAACAATTGGTACACTTTCCGGCAATAGTTCTTCCTTTTACTTTAGTACTACACCAAGAAATAACAGTTAAAATACTACAGATACATCTAAATGTGAAGTTAAGATCCTGTTGCTCCTTGCAACAAGAAAGTTGGTAAATATTCACATTTACTGTTTTCTTTCATTAAAAAACAAGAAATAAGATTAGTACAATTCAAACGATAAGCTACCCGTGATCATAAGGTGCTGGAGCTCCTTGCGACAGGGAAAATAGACTTTAAATATACACAAAACTAGAGTCACGAGAAAAAGTACACCAGAGACTGCATATGCAAGCAATATTCATCTCAATATAATCACAAAATACAATATGACCTAAAGCAGATAAAGCAACAGAATAATCAATAAATATTGTAAGATTTAAAGCAGTTAAGGCAACAGAAAAGACATCACAAAACAGTTAATGCCAAAGAGTCAAATTTTGACCTTACACAGAGCAGCAGATGCTCAGCAGCATGAAGTGGAAATAAGGTTTCAAAATGGCTCCTGCTGTTGTGAGGCACCTATGAAGACTAGGAAGAGGAAGTGAGGTGAGGGGGAGGGGTAATAACTAATACTGGGCTGGGCAAGCACCCTGGTCAAGATGAAGTTATAGAAACAATCAGAAAAACATAGTGAAAAACTAGCTTGAGAGACAATGATATAAAGTTTCGAAAGGTATAGTCACCAGAAATAAAATAAAAAGAAATAAAATATGAGCAGAAGTAAGCTTACAAAAGGTCACTGGCCTCAAGCTACACAAGTTAATTTACTTGAAGCAAACCCAGTGCTGTATGGTTAAAATAAGCTACAACAGAGAGAGGCTTTGGAGAGAGAGAGAGAGGTATTACTAGCAGCTAAAAGCAGGGCAAAAAATAAAAGAAAATAATATGTAAGAGTCTGTACGCAATAGGGCAGGTGTACTAGGAAAGGCAATTATGAGTGAGGCTAGAAATGAATTCAGGGAAGATTAAAGTACAGAACGTGAGAATACACACAGAAACAGTATGAGGATAGTGGGTAACCAAAGTGAAAGGATAGGAGCTCCTGGCGTCTGCTTTTCATGGTGACTAGCAAAAAAAACCCACTGTAAATTCTTGTTGTGCTTGCAAAGTCTAGCATTAATTAAAAGATTAGTTAATGTAGTAGTTATTTACTGGGACACATACTTCAGTGGTATTATTTTAAGCTTAAAGTAGTGGCATCTGGACTGATAGTTAGAGTTGCAGGGTATCTGTTAAGGTCCTCAGACCTGTGTTGCCTGCACTGTGGCCAGGAGAAAACCACAGTGAAAAATCCACTAGGGTATAAAAACAGAGAGGAGCAAGATTAGTTATGAGCAAGTAATTCAGGAAAAGAGCGAGAGACAAAAATACCATAGGTAGAGAGAAAAAAGTAATACAGGTAGGCAGAGACAGTATACCTAGCATTAATTTCCATTATATGATTATCTTATACACATAGCTAGCTAAGAACACAGCAGTGTTTACACTTATGCATAAAGTACGGCAGAACAACAGTAGTTAACAACAGCACAGTGTAGACATACACAAGGCAATAATTCAAAAAGCAGGAAAACAGAAATCCAGGATACTAAGGACAACAATTGGTACACTTTCCGGCAATAGTTCTTCCTTTTACTTTAGTACTACACCAAGAAATAACAGTTAAAATACTACAGAACATCTAAATGTGAAGTTAAGATCCTGTTGCTCCTTGCAACAAGAAAGTTGGTAAATATTCACATTTACTGTTTTCTTTCATTAAAAAACAAGAAATAAGATGAGTACAATTCAAACGCTAAGCTACCCGTGATCATAAGGTGCTGGAGCTCCTTGTGACAGGGAAAATAGACTTTAAATATACAGAAAACTAGAGTCACGAGAAAAAGTACACCAGAGACTGCATATGCAAGCAATATTCATCTCAATATAATCACAAAATACTATATGACCTAAAGCAGATAAAGCAACAGAATAATCACCAAATATTGTAAGATTTAAAGCAGTTAAGGCAACAGAAAAGTCATCACAAAACAGTTAATGCCAAAGAGTCAAAATTTGACCTTACACAGAGCAGCAGATGCTCAGCAGCATGAAGGGGAAAGAAGGTTTCAAAATGGCTCCTGCTGTTGTGAGGCACCTATGAAGACTAGGAAGAGGAAGTGAGGTGAGGGGAAGGGGTAATAACTAATAGTGGGCTGGGCAAGCACCCTGGTCAAATGAAGTCATAGAAACAATCAGAAAAAGACAGTGAAAAATTAGCTTGAGAGACAAGGATATAAAGTTTTGAAAGGTATAGTCACCAGAAATGAAATAAAAAGAAATAAAATATGAGCAGAAGTAAGCTTACAAAAGGACACTGGCCTCAAGCTACACAAGTTAATTTACTTGAAGCAAACCCAGTGCTGTATGGTTAAAATAAGCTACAATAGAGAGAGGCTTTGGAGGGAGAGAGAGAGGTATTACTAGCAGCTAAAAGCAAGGCAAAAAAAAAAAAATAATATGTAAGAGTCTGTACACAATATGGCAGGTGCACTAGCAAAGCCAATTATGAGTGAGGCTAGAAATGAAGTCAGGGAAGGGTAAAGTACAGAACATGTGAATATACACAGAAGCAGTGGGAGGATCGTGAGTAACCAAAGAGAAAGAATAGGAGCTGTTGACATCTGCTTTTCGTGGTGACTAGCAAAAAAAAAAACACTGTAAATTCTTGTTGTGCTTATAAAGTCTAGCATTAATTAAAAGATTAGCTTATGTAGTAGTTATTTACTGGGACACATACTTTAGTGGTATTATTTTAATCTTAAAATTGTGGCTTCTGGACCAATAGAGTCGCAGGGTATCTGTTAAGGTCCTCAAACCTGTGCTGCCATTACTGTGGCCAGGAGAAAACCTCAGGGAAAAATCCACTAGGGCTATAAAAAGAGGGCAAAGGGAGATTAGTTATGAGCAAGTAATTCAGGAAAAGAGCAAGAGACAAAAATACCATGGGTAAAGAGAAAAAAAAAGTAATACAGGTAGGCAGAGACAGTATACCTAGCATTAATTTCCATTGTATGAATGTCTTACACACATAGCTAGCTAAGAACACAACAGTGTTTACACCTATGCTTAAAGTAATGCAGAACAACAGTAGTTAACAACAGCACAGTGTAGACATACACAAGGCAATAATTCACAAAGCAGGAAAACAGAAATCCAGGATACTGAGGACAACAACAATTGGTGCACCTTCAGGCAATAGTTCTTCCTTTTACTTTAGTACTACACCAAGAAATTATAGTGAAAATACAACAGATACATCTAAATGTGACGTTAAGGTGCTGCTGCTCTTTTACAACAAGAAAGTTGGTAAATATTCACATTTACTATTTTCTTCATTAAAAAACAAGAAATGAGATGAGTACAATTCAAATGCTAAGCTACCCGTGATCATAAGGTGCTGGAGCTCCTTGTGACAGGGAAAATAGACTTTTAATATTCAAAATACTAGAGTCGCGAGAAAAAGTACACCAGAGACTGCATATGAAAGCAATATTCATCTCAATATAATCACAAAATACTATATGACCTAAAGCAGATAAAGCAACAGAATAATCACCAAATATTGTAAGATTTATAGCAGTTAAGGCAACAGAAAAGACATCACAAAACAGTTAATGCCAGAGAGTCAAAATTTGACCTTACACAGAGCAGCAGATGCTCAGCAGCATGAAGGGGAAAGAAGGTTTCAAAATGGCTCCTGCTGTTGTGAGGCACCTATGAAGACTAGGAAGAGGAAGTGAGGTGAGGGAAAGGGGTAATAACTAATAGTGGGCTGGGCAAGCACCCTGGTCAAGATGAAGTCATAGAAACAATCAGAAAAAGACAGTGAAAAATTAGCTTGGGAGACAAGGATATAAAGTTTCGAAAGGTATAGTCACCAGAAATGAAATAAAAAGAATAAAATATGAGCAGAAGTAAACTTACAAAAGGACACTGGCCTCAAGCTACACAAGTTAATTCACTTGAAGCAAACCCAGGGCTGTATTGTTAAAATAAGCTACAATAGAGAGAGGCTTTGGAGGGAGAAAGAGAGGTATTACTAGCAGCTAAAAGCAGGGCAAAAAATAAAAAAAAATATGTAAGAGTCTGTACACAATAGGGCAGGTGCACTAGCAAAGGCAATTATGAGTGAGGCTAGAAATGAATTCAGGGAAGGGTAAAGTACAGAACAGGAGAATATACACAGAAACAGTGTGAGGATAGTGGGTAACCAAAGAGAAAGAATAGGAGCTGTTGACATCTGCTTTTCATGGTGACTAGCAAAAAAAAACACTGTAAATTCTTGTTGTGCTTATAAAGTCTAGCATTAATTAAAAGATTAGCTTATGTAGTAGTTATTTACTGGGACACATACTTTAGTGGTATTATTTTAAGCTTAAAATGGTGGCTTCTGGACCGACAGTTAGAGTTGCAGGGTATCTAAGGTCCTCAAACCTGTGTTGCCTGTACTGTCGCCAGGAGAAAACCGCAGGGAAAAATCCACTAGGGCTATAAAAAGAGAGCAGAGGGAGATTAGGTATGAGCAAGTAATTCAAGAAAAGAGCAAGAGATAAAAATACCATGGGTAAAGAGAAAAAAGGTAATACAGGTAGGCAGAGACAGTATACCTAGCATTAATTTTCATTGTATGAGTGTCTTACACACATAGCTAGCTAATAACACAACAGTGTTTACACCTATGCATAAAGTAATGCAGAACAACAGTAGTTAACAACAGCACAGTGTAGACACACACAAGGCAATAATTCACAAAGCAGGAAAACAGAAATCCAGGATACTGAGGACAACAACAATTGGTGCACTTTCAGGCAATAGTTCTTCCTTTTACTTTAGTACTACCAACTCTAACTGTCGGTCCAGAAGCCACCAAGAATTTATAGTGAAAATACTACAGATACATCTAAATGTGATGTTAAGGTGCTGTTGCTCTTTTACAACAAGAAAGTTGGTAAATATTCACATTTACTGTTTTCTTCATTAAAAAACAAGAAATGAGATGAGTACAATTCAAATGCTAAGCCACCCATGATCATAAGGTGCTGGAGCTCCTTGTGACAGGGAAAATAGACTTTTAATATTCAAAATACTAGTCATGAGAAAAAGTACACCAGAGACTGCATATGAAAGCAATATTCATCTCAATATAATCACAAAATACTATATGACCTAAAGCAGATAAACCAACAAAATAATCACCAAATATTGTAAGATTTATAGCAGTTAAGGCAACAGAAAAGACATCACAAAACAGTTAATGCCAAAGAATCAAAAGTTTACCTTACAGAGAGCAGAAGATGCTCAGCAGCATGAAGGGGAAAGAAGGTTTCAAAATGGCACCTGCTGTTGTGAGGCACCTATAAAGACTAGGAAAAGAAAGTGAGGTGAGGGGGAGGGGTAATGACCAATACTGAGATGGGCTAGCACCCTGATGAAGATGAAGTCATAGAAACAATCAGAACATATAGTGAAAATCTAACTTGACAGACATGGATATAAAGTTTCTAAAGGTATAATCACCAGAAATAAAATAAAAAGAAATAAAATATGAGCAGAAGTAAGCTCACAAAAGGACACTGGCCTCAAGCTACACAAGTAAATTTACTTGAAGCAAACCCAGTGCTGTTTGGTTAAAATAAGCTACAATAGAGAGAGGCTTTGGAGGGAGAGAGAGAAATTACTAGCAGCTAAAAGCAGGGCAAAAAGAAAATAATATGTAACAGTCTGAACATAGTAAAATAGGGCAGGAGCACTAGGAAAGGCAATTATGAGTGAGGCTAGAAATTAATTCAGGGAAGGGTAAAGTACAGAACACGAGAATACACACAGAAACAGTATGAGGATAGTGGGTAACCAAAGTGAAAGGATAGGAGCTGCTGGCGTCTGCTTTTCATGGTGACTAGCAAAAAAAAAAAAACACTGTAAATTCTTGTTGTGCTTGTAAAGTCTAGCATTAATTAAAAGATTAGCTTATGTAGTAGTTATTTACTGGGACACATACTTCAGTGGTATTATTTTAAGCTTAAAGTAGTGGCACTTCGACCGATAGTTAGAGTTGCAGGGTATCTGTTAAGGTCCTCAGACCTGTGTTGCCTGTACTGTGGCCAGGAGAAAACCACAGGGAAAAATCCACTAGGGTATAAAAACAGAGAGGAGCAAGATTAGTTATGAGCAAGTAATTCAGGCAAAGAGCGAGAGAGAAAAATACCATAGGTAGAGAGAAAAAAGTAATACAGGTAGGCAGAGACAGTATATCTAGCATTAATTTCCATTATATGATTATCTTACACACATAGCTAGCTAAGAACACAGCAGTGTTTACACTTATGCATAAAGTAATGCAGAACAACAGTAGTTAACAACAGCACAGTGTAGACATACACAAGGCAATAATTCAAAAAGCAGGAAAACAGAAATCCAGGATACTAAGGACAACAATTGGTACACTTTCCGGCAATAGTTCTTCCTTTCACTTTAGTACTACACCAAGAAATAGCAGTTAAAATACTACAGATACATCTAAATGTGAAGTTAAGATCCTGTTGCTCCTTGCAACAAGAAAGTTGGTAAATATTCACATTTGCTGTTTTCTTTCATTAAAAAACAAGAAATAAGATGAGTACAATTCAAACGCTAACCTACCCATGATCATAAGGTGCTGGAGCTCCTTGCGACAGGGAAAATAGACTTTAAATATACACAAAATTAGAGTCACGAGAAAAAGTACACCAGAGACTGCATATGCAAGCAATATTCATCTCAATATATTCACAAAATACAATATGACCTAAAACAGATAAAGCAACAGAATAATCACCAAATATTGTAAGATTTAAAGCAGTTAAGGCAACAGAAAAGACATCACAAAACAGTTAATGCCAAAGAGTCAAAATTTGACCTTACACAGAGCAGCAGATGCTCAGCAGCATGAAGGCGAAAGAAGGTTTCAAAATGGCTCCTGCTGTTGTGAGGCACCTATGAAGACTAGGAAGAGGAAGTGAGGTGAGGGGGAGGGGTAATAACTAATACTGGGCTGGGCAAGCACCCTGGTCAAGATGAAGTCATAGAAACAATCAGAAAAAGACAGTGGAAAATTAGCTTGAGAGACAAGGATATAAAGTTTCGAAAGGTATAGTCACCAGAAATAAAATAAAAAGAAATAAAATATGAGCAGAAGTAAGCTTACAAAAGGACACTGGCCTCAAGCTACACAAGTTAATTTACGTGAAGCAAACCCAGTGCTGTATGGTTAAAATAAGCTACAATAGAGAGATGCTTTGGAGGGAGAGAGAGAGGTATTACTAGCAGCTAAAAGCAGGGCAAAAAATAAAAAAAAATAATATGTAAGAGTCTGTACACAATAGGGAAGGTGCACTAGCAAAGGCAATTATGAGTGAGGCTAGAAATTAATTCAGGGAAGGGTAAAGTACAGAACAGGAGAATATACACAGAAACAGTGTGAGGATCGTGGGTAACCAAAAAGAAAGAATAGGAGCTGTTGACATCTGCTTTTCGTGGTGACTAGCAAAAAAAAAGCACTGTAAATTCTTGTTGTGCTTATAAAGTCTAGCATTAATTAAAAGATTAGCTTATGTAGTAGTTATTTACTGGGACACATACTTTAGTGGTATTATTTTAAGCTTAAAATGGTGGCTTCTGGACCGATAGTTAGAGTTGCAGGGTATCTGTTAAGGTCCTCAAACCTGTGTTGCCTGTACTGTGGCCAGGAGAAAACCGCAGGGAAAAATCCACTAGGGCTATAAAAAGAGGGCAAAGGGAGATTAGTTATGAGCAATTAATTGAGGAAAAGAGCAAGAGACAAAAATACCATGGGTAAAGAGAAAAAAAAGTAATACAGGTAGGCAGAGACAGTATACCTAGCATTAATTTCCATTGTATGAATTTCTTACACACATAGCTAGCTAAGAACACAACAGTTTTTACACCTATGCTTAAAGTAATGCAGAACAACAGTAGTTAACAACAGCACAGTGTAGACATACACAAGGCAATAATTCACAACGCAGGAAAACAGAAATCCAGGATACTGAGGACAACAACAATTGGTGCACTTTCAGGCAATAGTTCTTCCTTTTACTTTAGTACTACACCAAGAAATTATAGTGAAAATACTACAGATACATCTAAATGTGACGTTAAGGTGCTGTTGCTCTTTTACAACAAGAAAGTTGGTAAATATTCACATTTACTGTTTTCTTCATTAAAAAAACAAGAAATGAGATGAGTACAATTCAAATGCTAAGCTACCCATGATCATAAGGTGCTGGAGCTCCTTGTGACAGGGAACATAGACTTTTAATATTCAAAATACTAGAGCCGCGAGAAAAAGTACACCAGAGACTGCATATGAAAGCAATATTCATCTCAATATAATCACAAAATACTATATGACCTAAAGCAGATAAAGCAACAGAATAATCACCAAATATTGTAAGATTTATAGCAGTTAAGGCAACAGAAAAGACATCACAAAACAGTTAATGCCAAAGAATCAAAAGTTTACCTTACGCAGAGCAGCAGATGCTCAGCAGCATGAAGGGGAAAGAAGGTTTCAAAATGGCTCCTGCTGTTGTGAGGCACCTATAAAGACTAGGAAGACGAAGTGATTGAGGGGGAGGGGTAATGACCAATACTGAGATGGGCTAGCACCCTGATGAAGATGAAGTCATAGAAACAATCAGAACATATAGTGAAAAGCCAACTTGAGAGACGTGGATATAAAGTTTCTAAAGGTATAATCACCAGAAATAAAATAAAAAGAAATAAAATATGAGCAGAAGTAAGCTTACAAAAGGACACTGTCCACAAGCTACACAAGTAAATTTACTTGAAGCAAATCCAGTGCTGTTTGGTTAAAATAAGCTACAATAGAGAGATACTTTGGAGGGAGAGAGAGAAATTACTAGCAGCTAAAACCAGGGCAAAAAGAAAATAATATGTAACAGTCTGAACACAGTAAAATAGGGCAGGTGCACTAGGAAAGGCAATTATGAGTGAGGCTAGAAATTAATTCAGGGAAGGGTAAAGTACAGAACACGAGAATACACACAGAAACAGTATGATGATAGTGGGTAACCAAAGTGAAAGGATAGGAGCTGCTGGCGATTGCTTTTCATGGTGACTAGCAAAAAAAACCCACTGTAAATTCTTGTTGTGCTTGTAAAGTCTAGCATTAATTAAAAGATTAGCTTATGTAGTAGTTATTTACTGGGACACATACTTCAGTGGTATTATTTTAAGCTTAAAGTAGTGGCACCTGGACCGATAGTTAGAGTTGGAGGGTATCTGTTAAGGTCCTCAGACCTGTGTTGCCTGTACTGTGGCCAGGAGAAAACCACAGGGAAAAATCCACTAGGGTATAAAAACAGAGAGGAGCAAGATTAGTTATGAGCAAGTAATTCAGACAAACAGCGACAGAAAAAAATACCATAGGTAGAGAGAAAAAAGTAATACAGGTAGGCAGAGACAGCATATCTAGTTCTTCCTTTTACTTTAGTACTACACCAAGAAATAACAGTGAAAATACTACAAATACATCTAAATGTGAAGTTAAGATCCTGTTGCTCCTTGCAACAAGAAAGTTGATAAATATTCACATTTACTGTTTTCTTTTATTAAAAAACAAGAAATAAGATGAGTACAATTCAAACGCTAAGCTACCTGTGATCATAAGGTGCTGGAGCTCTTTGCGACAGGGAAAATAGACTTTAAATATACACAAAACTAGAGTCACGAGAAAAAGTACACCAGAGACTGCATATGCAAGCAATATTCATCTCAATATAATCACAAAATACAATATGACCTAAAGCAGATAAAGCAACAGAATAATCACCAAATATTGTAAGATTTAAAGCAGTTAAGGCAACAGAAAAGACATCACAAAACAGTTAATGCCAAAGAGTCACAATTTGACCTCACACAGAGCAGCAGATGCTCAGCAGCATGAAGGGGAAAGAAGGTTTCAAAATGGCTCCTGCTGTTGTGAGGCACCTATGGAGACTAGGAAGAGGAAGTGAGGTGAGGGGAAGGGGAAATAACTAATAGTGGGCTGGGCAAGCACCCTGGTCAAGATGAAGTCATAGAAACAATCAGAACCAGAAAGGCTCATCCAGACTCTGCTACACTTTGCTGTGAAGGAAAGGTTAGTTTGCTTTTATTTTTTGTATTACTGTATTGCCTTTCTATATTTTGAATACTGTAGTTTGTTTTCTTTACCTTGTGTTTTGCTTGCATTCTGTTTTAACAGCATATTAAAACTTCAAAAGAGACCACAGTTCTCTCTGTTCTGAGTCAGGCAGAATTTTTCCTGCCCTTCCACCCATTTAAGTTGTCTTGTTAAATACCACTGTCTTTCTAGTTGCCCGCCTCTTATGTTAATCTGATTATATATCTCATTTATCTCTACTTTCACTGGTTTATGTGAGTAATCACAAAATCATCATTTTTGAAATCCCACCCCTTCAATTATTTAAATTTATTGGCCATCCTACAGTATTTCATAGTACCAAAATACAAAAGTGACCACCCCTTTCAATCCATCTTGCTGTTTTAAAAATAGTAACTCTCCACTAAACCTTAACTTTTTAAACAGGTAAAACTCAAGTTACCTACTTTCACATATAACTTCTCTAGTGCACACTGCAGAGTGCATTCTTTTCAATCTTACCTTTAAGCATCCCTGTGACTAGCACTTTCTCTAATACCTGCTGGAAAGCACTAGGAAGCCTTAAACTCATACAAACACTGAACTCTCCTTGTTAACAAGGAGAAATTAATAGTAGGCACTAAACAGCCTATAATTGCAAAGTACCTTGCTAAGGAAACAGCTTCTATACTTTACAAAGAAAAAAAAAAAAAAGCCCCAAACCAGACATGTCCAAGGGTCAGCTTCCGGTGATTTCTCCTGTCCACCTGGAAAATCTGGACATACTGGGGCAATGCAGCAATTGCCTCATGTACACAGACAACCCTCTCCTCCTACCACCCAACACTACAACCTGTGAGAGATGCACTTACATAGCCAAAATGGAAGCAAAGCTCTCTCCACCCAAGATTGTGCTAAACAGTCAAGAGGAGAAGGTTAACACCCACACTAGACCTCAAGCAACACATAGCCCTTCTAAACCCGCACCACCAACACCCACATATAGCAACACTAAATCCACATATGCAGAGGCCCTTAACTGTAACCTGCCCAAGCAACAAAGACCTCTGAAGCTGAAACACAAACAAACACCAATCACAACCAATGTGTCACATAGTTCACAACACCAGTGTGCCACCCAGCAACAGCCCCTAAGGCAAGACAATGTACCTAACACTTTAGTCATAGGTGACTCTATAGTCCGGCACACTGATGTCCCTCTCACCAGGTTGAATAAGGAGAAAATTACAGTCAGCTGCCTCTCGGGTGCCAGGATCTGCCACATAATGCATGCACTCAAGTCACTCCACAACAAGTACAAATATGACTCTGTCATTGTCCATGTTGGAGTGAATAACTTGAGACATACCTCCCTGGACCACATGAAAAGAGACATGGAAGAGCTCTCGGATCATGTGGCCCAGGCAGGTATGACCCTAGCCCTGAGTAGCATCCTGCCTTCGCCCAGAATAAATCCACAATATAAGAATAAAATGATTGACTTCAACAATTGGCTAAGCTTATGGTGTCATTCAAATAGGATCCAGTATCTGTCTGCCTGGGACGACATGATTGACAGACCACGATGCTTTGCCAGAGATGGTCTGCACCTGTCACCCCTGGGATTCAGGTTAGTGGCTAAGGCTCTTGCCACCCCTATAGTGCCTTTTTTAGGCAAACTTCAAAGGACAAAACCACCACCGTAACAGGTACAAGCATGCAAAATCTGAAGGTAATGCTACTCAATGCTAGAAGTCTAAACCTCAAAATGCACTCTCTCGAGGCACTCCTAAAAATGGAGAACATCGATATCTGTGCAGTAACTGAGACCTGGTTCAAGGCTCCAGAGAGCACCCCTGCAATACCAGGCTACAACTCTTACCACACTTTTCGGCCACCAAACCAGGACTGAAACACTAAAGGTGGAGGAGTGTCAATATTCACCAAGGATATTCACACCACCAGGCTAGTTGGCCAACACAATGTGTCTGAAATTCTCCAAGTGCAACTAACACTAGGTAAGACTGCAATCCAAATTGTAGCTTGCTACAGATCCCCCACCATACCCCAAGATTCTCACTACACCTTTCTAAACATACTGGAAAATATTAAGATAGAACCAAACACCCTAATACTGGGTGATTTTAACTACCCTGCCATTAACTGGGAAAACTACTCATGTCCCAACACCTTTGCGCTACGGTTCTTGGAATTCATAAATTCCAACACCCTGGATCAACTAATCCATAGTCCCACCAGGGGCTCCAATATCCTAGACCTGGTCATTACCAACATGGGAAATCAATGCTCCATACCTATGGTCACCCCTTGTTAGTCAGGTCTGACCATAAGCTAATCACCCTTAACATCCACATCCCACCCCACCCCCAGTAAAGAAACCACCATAAAAAACTTCTCCAAAGCAAACTTCATGCTACTCAAGTCAGAAGTGACAAACTTCATGACACCCATGCAGATGGGAACTGAAAGTTCAACTGCTGAATCCTACACTAAGGCACTGTACTAGCACATCCACTCATGCATGAATCGTGCCATCCCAAATAGAACCAAAATGCTCTTATCCAAAAAAAGGAAGCCAATCTGGTGGTCCCCTGCCATAAACAAACTTTACAACAAAAGGAAGAAACTTTTGCAGAAAAGAGGAAAATCCCAGGATGCAAAAACTCCTTACTAGCCTCAGTAAGAAACTGAGATGCCTCATAAAATCCTCCAAAGCTAGTTACGAAAATAAAATTGCCAAAGATTCCAAAGACAACCACAAAGCATTCTATAACTATGTCAAGAATCTAAATGGCAGTGCTCAGATCTGCTCTGAGCTAAAACAGAATGGCATTAAATATACTGATCTGAAGGATATTGCCAATATCCTGGCAGATCGATTCAGTGCCAACTTCACCCCCCTTTCACCCCCTAAATGGCCCATCTCAATACCGGAAGATTGCCAAATTCCAGTAATAATGGCCACACAGGTACAAAATGCACTCTCTAAAGCCAAGAATACAGCATCCATTGGACCAGATGACATCCCGAGCTGTGTACTACATGAACTACAATATGAACTGGCACCTCACCTAAGTGTCATGTTTAATCATAGCCTCACCTCAGGTTTCGTGCCCACTGAGTGGTGCTGAGCTACAGTTATCCCAATCCACAAGGGGGAATCCACCTTGGATCCAGGAAACTACCGTCCCATCAGTCCGACAAGCCTTATCTGCAAGGCCATGGAGCATATTATCATGGAACTTATAAACAAAGACATTGGCAATCTTCAAACACTGGACCCCACCCAGTTTGGGTTTGTGAAGGGCTGATCTTGTCTCCTGAACCTAATTGACTTCTTTGAATCAGTCTCCAGAGCCATGGACAAGGGTAAGGTGGTCCACACAGCCTATCTAGACCTTGCCAAGGCCTTTGACACCATCCCCCACTCTGGAATCATAGATAAACTTACTAAGTTGGGCATTAATCCCTATGGCACCCAATGGGTTGCTAAATGGCTTACTGATAGAACCCACACTGTAAAAGTAGCCGACTCCAAATCCAGCTCCAGACAAGTGACAAGTGGAGTACCTCAGGGTTCAGTCCTGGGGCGCTCTTGTTTGGCATCTACTTCTCTGAAGTACAGGTCAACACTAAGGGACTCTGGCTAACAAAGTTTGCAGATGACTGCAAACTGGGAGCCATTATTGAATCCCCAAATGATGTGGATACTCTACAAAAGGGCCTTACAGAAACAGATGCTTGGTGCCAGAGCCATGGGCTCAAGCTCAATGCCAAGAAATGTATTGTTATCCCCTTTGGGAAAAAACATGTATCCATGAATTACCATATAGGTGGCAGTACACTAAACACAGAAAGTGTGATAAGAGACTTAGGGACACAGGTGGACAGTGGTCTCACCTTTGATAACCACATCACCACAACAGTCAGGAAATCTTTCTATGTGGCACACCTCATCACGAAGGGCTTTTCATCCAGAAAAAAGGAGGTCATTGTCCCACTGTACTCATCCCTCATTAGACCCATTATAGAATACAATGCCCCATTTGGTATGTACCTCTCAAGACATCTGCAACAACTGGAAAGGCCTCAGAAATACCTCACTAAAAGAATCACAGGCCTAAAGCAGATGCCCTACGCTGACCGCCTTAAAAAACTCCAGCTATACTCTGTCACATATCGTCTACTCAGAGATGATCTCTGCTTAACATACAAGGCCATGTCAAACCCAGAGCTGTTGGACATGCTACACTTAAAGAAATCCCAATCCCTCAGAGCTACACGCTCCAGGGATCTAAACCTTGTCATCACAATAAACAAAACATGTTGGAGGGATAGGTTCCTGACCCAGAGACTCCCCAGACTCTGGAATAGATTGCCCATACATGTCAAGTAGAGTGCCTCTTTGGACCTCTTCAAGAGGAACCTTGACGATTGGATGGGAGAAAGGAAATTCACCCCAGGGATCACGTCAGTCGCCCTGCTAGACAGGGGTCCAGGAAAGTAAATAATGTGGGAATAAATAGCCAGGGAATTGTTATGGCTAGGCTTGTATGGGCCCTAGGGCTGATAGCCTAGTACCAACCTATGAACCTATGAAAAAGACAGTGAAAAATTAGCTTGAGAGACAAGGATATAAAGTTTCTACAGGTATAGTCACCAGAAATAAAATAAAAAGAAATAAAATATGAGCAGAAGTAAGCTTACAAAAGGACACTGGCCTCAAGCTACACAAGTTAATTTACTTGAAGCAAACCCAGTGCTGTATGGTTAAAATAAGCTAGAATAGAGAGAGGCTTTGGAGGGAGAGAGAGAGGTATTACTAGCAGCTAAAAGCTGGGTAAAAAATAAAAAAAAATAATATGTAAGAGTCTGTACACAGTAAAATAGGGCAGGTGCAATAGCAAAGGCAATTATGAGTGAGGCTAGAAATGAATTCAGGGAAGGGTAAAGTACAGAACAGGAGAATATACACAGAAACAGTGTGAGGATCATGGGTAACCAAAAAGAAAGAATAGGAAGTGTTGACATCTGCTTTTTGTGGTGACTAGCAAAAAAAAAAACACTGTAAATTCTTGTTGTGCTTATAAAGTCTAGCATTAATTAAAAGATTAGCTTATGTAGTAGTTATTTACTGGGACACATACTTTAGTGGTATTATTTTAAGCTTAAAATGGTGGCTTCTGGACCGATAGTTAGAGTTGCAGGGTATCTGTTAAGGTCCTCAAACCTGTGTTGCCTGTACTGTGGCCAAGAGAAAACCGCAGGGAAAAATCCACTAGGGCTATAAAAAGAGGGCAAAGGGAGATTAGTTATGAGCAAGTAATTCGGGAAAAGAGCAAGAGACAAAAATACCATGGGTAAAGAGAAAAAAAAAGTAATACAGGTAGGCAGAGACAGTATACCTAGCATTAATTTCCATTGTATGAGTGTCTTACACACATAGCTAGCTAAGAACACAACAGTGTTTACACCTATGCTTAAAGTAATGCAGAACAACAATAGTTAACAACAGCACAGTGTAGACATACACAAGGCAATAATTCACAAAGCAGGAAAACAGAAATCCAGGATACTGAGGACAACAGCAATTGGTGTGCTTTAAGGCAATAGTTCTTCCTTTTACTTTAGTACTACACCAAGAAATTATAGTGAAAATACTACAGATACATCTAAATGTGAAGTTAAGGTGCTGTTGCTCTTTGCAAAAAGAAAGTTGGTAAATATTCACACTTACTGTTTTCTTCACTAAAAAACAAGAAATGAGATGAGTACAATTCAAATGCTAAGCTACCCGTGATCTTAAGGTGCTGGAGCTCCTTGTGACAGGGAAAATAGACTTTTAATATTCACAAAGCTAGAGTCACGAGAAAAAGTACACCAGAGACTGCATATGCAAGCAATATTCATCTCAATATTATCACAAAATACTATATGACCTAAAGCAGACAAAGCAACAGAATAATCACCAAATATTGTATGATATATAGCAGTTAAGGCAACAGAAAAGACATCACAAAACAGTTAAAGCCAAAGAATCAAAAGTTTACCTTACACAGAGCAGCAGATGCTCAGCAGCATGAAGGGGAAAGAATGTTTCAAAATGGCTCCTGCTGTTGTGAGACACCTATGAAGACTAGGAAGAGGAAGTGAGGTGAGGGGGAGGGGTAATCACCAATACTGGGATGGGCTAGCACCCTGATGAAGATGAAGTCATAGAAACAATCAGAGCATATAGTGAAAAGCTAACTTGAGAGACATGGATATAAAGTTTCTAAAGGTATAGTCACCAGAAATAAAATAAAAAGAAATAAAATATGAGGAGAAGTAAGCTTACAAAAGGACACTGGCCTCTAGCTACTCAAGTAAATTTACTTGAAGCAAACCCAGTGCTGTTTGGTTAAAATAAGCTACAATCGAGAGAGGCTTTGGAGGGAGAGAGAGATATTACTAGCAGCTAAAAGCAGGGCAAAAAGAAAATAATATGTAACAGTCTGAATACAGTAAAATAGAGCAGGTGCACTAGGAAAGGAAATTATGAGTGAGGCTAGAAATTAATTCAGGGAAGGGTAAAGTACAGAACAGGAGAATACACACAGAAATAGTATGAGGATAGTGGGTAACCAAAGCGATAGGATAGGAGATGCTGGCGTCTGCTTTTCATGGTGACTAGCAAAAAAAAAAACACTGTAAATTCTTGTTGTGCTTGTAAAGTCTAGCATTAATTAAAAGATTAGCTTATGTAGTAGTTATTTACTGGGACACATACTTCAGTGGTATTATTTTAAGCTTAAAGTAGTGGCATCTGGACCGATAGTTAGTGTTGCAGGGTATCTGTTAAGGTCCTCAGACCTGTGTTGCCTGTACTGTGGCCAGGAGAAAAACACAGGGAAAAATCCACTAGCGTATAAAAACAGAGAGGAGCAAGATTAGTTATGAGCAAGTAATTCAGGAAAAGAGCAAGAGACAAAAATACCATAGGTAGAGAGAAAAAAGTAATACAGGTAGGTGGAGACAGTATATCTAGCATTAATTTCCATTATATGATTATCTTACACACATAGTTAGCTAAGAACACAGCAGTGTTTACACTTATGCATAAAGTAATGCAGAACAGCAGTAGTTAACAACAGCACAGTGTAGACATACACAAGGCAATAATTCACAAAGCAGGAAAACAGAAATCCAGGATACTAAGGACAACAATTGGTACACATTCCGGCAATAGTTCTTCCTTTTACTTTAGTACTACACCAAGAAATAACAGTGAAAATACTATAGATACATCTAAATGTGAAGTTAAGATGCTGTTGCTACTTGCAACAAGAAAGTTGGTAAATATTCACATTTACTGTTTTCTTTCATTAAAAAACAAGAAATAAGATGAGTACAATTCAAATGCTAAGCTACCCGTGATCATAATGTGCTGGAGCTCCTTGTGACAGGGAAAATAGACTTTTAATATTCACAAAACTAGAGTCGCGAGAAAAAGTACACCAGAGACTGCATATGCAAGCAATATTCATCTCAATATAATCACAAAATATTATATGACCTAAAGCAGATAAAGCAACAGAATAATCACCAAATACTGTAAGATTTATAGCAGTTAAGGCAACAGAAAAGACATCACAAAACAGTTAATGCCAAAGAATCAAATGTTTACCTTACACAGAGCAGCAGATGCTCAGCAGCATGAAGGGGAAAGAAGGTTTCAAAATGGCTCCTGCTGTTGTGGAGCACCCATGAAGACTAGGAAGAGGAAATGAGGTGATGGGGAGGGGTAATGACCAATACTGGGATGGGCTGGCACCCTGATGAAGATGAAGTCATAGAAAAATCAGAACATATAGTGAAAAGCTAACTTGAGAGACATGGATATAAAGTTTCTAAAGGTATAGTCACCAGAAATAGAATAAAAAGAAATAAAATATGAGCAGAAGTAAGCTTACAAAAGGACACTGGCCTCAAGCTCAACAGTAAAATTACTTGAAGCAAACCCAGTGCTATATGGTTAAAATAAGCTACAATAGAGAGAAGCTTTGGAGGGAGAGAGAGAGGTATTACTAGCAGCTAAAAGCAGGGCAAAAAATAATAATATGTAACAGTCTGAACACAGCAAAATAGGGCAGGTGCACTAGGAAAGGCAATTATGAGTGAGGCTAGAAATGAATTCAGGGAAGGGTAAAGTACAGAACAGGAGAATATACACAGAAACAGTGTGAGGATAGTGGGTAACCAAAGGGAAAGGATAGGAGCGGTTGACATCTGCTTTTCGTGGCGACTAGCAAAAAAAAATAAAACACTGTAAATTCTTGTTGTGCTTATAAAGTCTAGCATTAATTAAAAGATTAGCTTATGTAGTAGTTATATCCTGGGACACATACTTCAGTGGTATTATTTTAAGCTTAAAATGGAGGCTTCTGGACCGATAGAGTTGCAGGGTATCTGTTAAGGTCCTCAAACCTGTGTTGCCTGTACTGTGGTCTGGAGAAAACAGCAGGGAAAAATCCACTAGGGCTATAAAAAGAGAGAGGAGGGAGATTAGTTATGAGCAAGTAATTTAGGAAAAGAGCGAGAGACAAAATACCATGGGTAAAGAGAAAAAAAGTAATACAGTTAGGCAGAGACAGTATACCTAGCATTTCCATTGTATGAGTGCTTACACACATAGCTAGCTAAGAACACAACAGTGTTTACACCTATGCATAAAGTAATGCAGAACAACAGTAGTTAACAACAGCACAGTGTAGACATACACAAGGCAATAATTCACAAAGCAGGAAAGCAGAAATCCAGGATACTGAGGACAAGAACAATTGGTGCACTTTCAGGCAATAGTTCTTCCTTTTACTTTAGTATTACACCAATAAATTATAGTGAACATACTACAGATACATCTAAATGTGAAGTTAAGGTGCTGTTGCTCTTTGCAACGAGAAAGTTGATGAATATTCACATTTAGTGTTTTCTTCATTAAAAACAAGAAATGAGATGAGTAGAATTCAAATGCTAAGCTACCTGTGATCATAAGGTGCTGGAGATCCTTGTGACAGGGAAAATAGACTTTAAATATTCACAAAACTAGAGTTGTGAGAAAAAGTACACCAGAGACTGCATATGCAAGCAATATTCATCTCAATATAATCACAAAATACTATATGACCTAAAGCAGATAAAGCAACAGAATAATCACCAAATATTGTAAGATTTATAGCCGTTAAGGCAACAGAAAAGACATCACAAAACAGTTAATGCCAAAGACTCAAAAGTTTACCTTACACAGAGCAGCAGATGCTCAGCAGCATGAAGGGGAAAGAGTGTTTAAAAAATGGCTCCTGCTGTTGTGAGGCACCTATGAAGACTAGGAAGAGGAAGTGAGATGAGGGGGAGGGGTAATGACTAATACTGGGCTGGGCTAGCACCCTGGTCAAGATGAAGTCATTGAAACAATCAGAAAAAGATAGTGAAGATCTAGCTTGAGAGACAAGGATATAAAGTTTCTAAAGGTATAGTCACCAGAGATGAAATAAAAAGAAATAAACTATGAGCTGAAGTAAGCTTACAAAAGGACACTGGCCTCAAGCTATACAAGTAGGTTTACTTGAAGCAAACCCAGTGCTGTATGGTTAAAATAAGCTACAATAGAGAGGGGCTTTGGAGGGGGAGAAAGAGGTATTACTAGCAGCTAAAACCAGGGCAAAACATAAAAAAGAAACATTAATATGTAAGAGTCTGAAGACAGTAAAACAGGGCAGGTGCACTAAGAAAGACAATAATGAGTGAGGCTAGAAATTAATTCAGGGAAGGGTAAAGTACAGAACAGGAGAATATACACAGAAACAGTATGATGATAGTGGGTAACCAAAGAGAAAGGATAGGAGCTGCCGGCGTCTGCTTTTCATGGCGACTAGCAAAAAAATAAAACACTGTAAATTCTTGTTGTGCTTATAAAGTCTAGCATTAATTAAAAGATTAGCTTATGTAGTAGTTATTTACTGGGACACATACTTCAGTGGTATTATTTTAAGCTTAAAATGGTGGCTTCTTGACCGATAGTTAGAATTGCAGGGTATCTGTTAAGGTCCTCAAACCTGTGTTGCCTGTACTGTGGCCAGGAGAAAACCATAGGGAAAAATCCACTAGGGTTCAGTGGTATTATTTAAGCTTAGAAATTTCCAAGTTAGATGTAAATTGGTAGAATATAGTCCTTTTTAAATGTAACAAGCAATCTTTACTTTATTTCCAGACTTTTGTCTGACTTCTAAAATGTATTTCGTTGACAAATGATGATCTGAATTGCACTTGTTTTTCCATGCCATAGATCCAGACTTTGTTGCCATTACTAAGCCTGCTTATTTTGTACATCCTGTATCACACCCCCTTTCCCTCCACGTCTCCTTACTAAACATGTACTCCTGAGTAGACTTCTCAACAATTTTATAATCTGTACTGTATTGTTTCTTGTACTCTCTTTTTTTGAGCATGGTTCCATCACTGAAGCTTTTCTGTGCAACATCTAGAATTCCCCCAAAGCACTGGATGCAAGGCATTAGACACAGCAAATAAGAGACAGGCAGACAGAAAGACAGAAAGTGATAAACCAACAAATGGACAGCCAACACTGATCCTGTGGATGTGCTGACAAAGCATTGCTGAAAAGATTCTCACTTGTACAACTAGAGACAACTTGCAAACAAATCTAACACCACAAAATTGATTTATTTATTTATTTATTTTACATTTGTTGACTGGGATAGTCTGACTGGATGCATGTCTATTTTCAGTGGAGGCCTGGGGAGAAATGCTCCATGGAATAACAAATCATAACATGTCACATATTACAAATAGCAAATAACAAATATATTATTTACAGAGATTAGATGGGCAGACAATACAAATTACATATAGAATATTTTCAGTGATTAGAAGAGCAAACATTATAACAAATCGTCAGGTAGTGTTATTCAGTGAGAGAATCAGATAAAATTACATAGTAGGCTACCTAGCAGATTTACTCATTACCGAGACAGGTTAACCGGGCTTGATACAGTGACACAGCCAGTTTGTTCCCAGGTGGTGTTTGAGCCTAGTTTTGAAATGACCAATTGAAGAGAGTAAAGTAATATCAGCTGGTAGAGAGTTCCACGATCTACCTACAGAATTTACGAAGAGTTAGTCACCGGGTGAGTTATTAGTTTTACATATCTGAATAAGGAGTCTGCTGGAGGAGCGAAGCGGTCTGGGATTATTATACAAGGTGACAAGATTTTTAATTGCAGGGGTATTGTTAGGATTATATATGATTTTATGGGCCATAACCAATTGGTTATATAGTATAATACTGGGTAGTTCAAGCCATCCAAGCTGGATTAGATTGATGCAGTGATGTGTCTTAAAAGGCAGCCCAGTGGCAAACCTGGCAATGTGGTTATAACAGATTGAGAGTTTGTTCGTAACAGTCTTGTTAACATTAGAGAGAAGAGGGGATGCATACAGAAGAGTAGAGAGAAGGTGAGATCGAGCATTGGCAACTTTGGCTGGGGGGTTAGGAAGGCTTTTATTCTGTAAAGTGATCCTAGTTCTTTTGTTGATGGTTTTGATCAATTGGTTAACATGTAGGTCGAATTTTAGATTATTATCTATAATGGCACCTGATAGTTTAGTGGAGAGGTCAGGGGAGATTATTGTTCCATCATTTGCTTTTATTATAAAGTTAGCTGCAGTAGACCTTTGTATAGGTAATAATAGCAGTATTTATTTCCATTTGTTTACCAGGAAAGTCTAACTGGACAAACAAGCCACTTTTCAGCAGCATCCCGGGGAGAAAAGTTCAACAAGAATAACAACAGTAGTACATATACAACACACAGAATACTCAAGTATTTAGCAACATTACATACAAAGCTCAGTGAGAACGATTTACAATATTACTATACAATATACAGAATGCTCAGGTAACATTAGGAGCATTACATACAAAGCTCAGTCAGAATGATTTACAATATTACTGTACAATATACAAAATACTCAAGTATCTAGCAACATTACATACAAAGCTCAGTGACAACAATTTACAATATTACTATACAATATACAGAATACTTAGGTATTTAGCAACATTACATACAAAGCTCAGTGAGAACGATTTACAATATTACTATGCAATATACAGAATGATCAGGTAACATTAGCAGCATTACATACAAAATGAGGATAAATAAAGCAGATTATTATGAAATAAGTATATTTTGCAGTAACATAATCAGTACTAGGAGGAGTTAAGTAGAGTACATTATATCAGACATATGTATTCTGTCATAGTAAGAATAGAAGGCAGAAAAATAAAAGATAAGAGATAGTCACTGACATGTATATGTAGATAGGAGAGGTAGTTTAGAAAAATTAAGCCTGGGGAAAATCAGGGGCATAGCCAAGAGTCAAGCAGGAACAGTTTTAATTTATCTTTCGAGAGATGTAAGTTGTTGAGGAGTCTGATTAAAGGGGACAATTGAGTTCCAGGATCTTGAGATACACTTGGAGTAAGCAGTATTTCCTGCTTTGTTTTGAGCTTTGTGAATTGAGAGGAAATATTTGTTAGTCGTATGGAGAGTTCTATTGCTGGAGTGGAGTTGTAAATGGGGAATTTGTTTAGGGTGAAGGACTAATCTGTGTGCAAACTGAAGTTGAGAGTAGGTGAGGAGGTAAAACAGAAAAAAAATTAGGTGCCTGAGGGCAATATAGTAATGTCAGGAATATAGCTTGCTGGAAGCAAATTTACCTATTTTCTTACAGCATTGCTCCAGTTTAGTTGTCAGGGTGGAGTGGAGGTTGGTGAAAATAGCAGAGGTATACATAAGTGTAGGCAGCAACTAGGTGGATGCTAATGTTATCTGACTGCTTTCTGTCAGATATTGAGTCTATATATCAGTCCTAAAGTTGTATGTGCTTTTTTTTTAGATTGCTTGTTGGACGCAGACATTGAATGTCACGGTGTTACTATAACCCATAGTAATTTAGTATTGGAGACTACCTCAGTATTTGTTTTATATGCAGGGGTGATTTTTTAAGTTAGCTTTGGTAGGAGACGTAGGCATGAAAGGGAGAAGTTTTGCCTTTTTGTGGACTTAGTATTAGGTCTGATTTTGTTAGCAAGTTGCTAGCAAGTTCTCTAAAGTGGAAAATTAATCTTCTGTGAGCTGTTGGAGAAGAATGGGATTTTTGTATAGAGCAAATGAGGGATGCATCATAGTTAGTGTACTGGATTAGTTTGGAATGTTTTAAGGCAGTGTGTAAATTATTCATAAATATATTAAACAGGAGTGATCCTAGTATGAAGCCTTTTTGGAACATCAGCAGAGACTGGTAAAAAGGTTGAGAAACTAGACTGCCATTTAACAGCTAGGGACCTGTAAGACAGGTAGGTGAGGAACCAGGGGAGATTGCAGCAGGACACATTTATTCAGAACTTCTCTGTGACTACAAGACTTGGATCACTTCTAAAAACCATCTGGACCTACAAAGGTGATACAAGTATTCTTTTCTACGTGCTCTAACTGTCTCAGTGCTATTTAACGCTTCTGTGCTGCATTTATTGATTTGGTTGAATTTATCACTATTTCTCAGCCTGCACTTGTTAAAGAAACATCATCTGTTTGTTACTGTACCACTCATAGCTTGTTTTAACAGTATTCTGATAATTTCTAACCTTCTCTGGTAGTGCAAAAAGTGTTCTGAGTTTGCCAAAGTTCTCCTCAGTCTGCCAAAATATCTCTTAAGTTTTGCAAAGTTTTTCTGTGTTGTTGTAGTTCTCTTATGTTGTGCACTTTTTCTGTATTTTGTTGAACATTTCTCATGGTTAATGAACTTATTTTCAAGGATTCCTGATATTGCAGAAATTCTGACTATTGTTGTAAAGCATTTGTTGCTGCACTTGAGCTCAAACCCAGTTTGTTTTACATTAAGAGGGTTCTTTGTCACTCCGGTGGGAGCAGAGCTGGATTCATCCAATCCAAGTTGGAAACTACTGATGGAAACTTTATTGCATTTTTATCTGATTGGCCTGAGGGATTAACTGTGTAAAAGTCTTTCATCCTTCTGATATAAAATAATTACATTTTTATGAGGTTGTGCTCATTTATTCAGAGCTTCCTGTGCCTGGCTTGAATGCATGTGACTACAAGACTTGGAATGCTGCTAAAACCAACTGGACATACAAAGCTGATATAAATACATTTTGCACTTACTCTTAACTGCCTCGGTGCTATTGAATATTTCTGTGCTGGATTTATTGATTTGGTTGAATATATCACTGTTTTTCAGCCTGCACGTGTTAAAGAAATCCCTCCAGTTTGTTATTCTACTGTTCTTAGTCTGTTTTAACAGTATTCTGATTTTCCCTAACCTCCTCTAGAACCGCAAAAGCTGTTCTGAATTTGCCAAAGTTCTCCTGTGTCTACCATAATATTTCTAAGTTTTGCAAAGTTTTTCTGTGTTGTTTTGGTTCTGTTATGTTCTGCATTTTTTGTGTGTATTTTTTGAACATTTCTCAGGGTTAGTGAACTTATTTCCAAGTATTTCTGATACTGCAGAAATTTTGATATTTGTTGCAAAGCATTTGTTGTGCACTTCAGCTCAAAACCAGTTTGTTTTACATTAAGATGGTTCTTTTGAACTCTGGTGGGAGCAGAGATGATTTCAACCCATCCAAGTTGGAAACTGCTGTTAGAAAGTTTATTGTGTATTCATCTGATTGGTCTGAGGGATTAAATGTGTAAACATCCTTCATCCTGCTGGTATAAAAGGCTCATGTTGTACATCACACAAACACGGTTCACCCTGCCTTGTATATTAGCAAATCTCTTCAGTTTAAAAGCCTCTATAGGAAATGCTCTCCATAGTCTGACACTGCTCAAAGATGTGCCAGTTTTTGCAGAAGGCAGTACCATTGCAGACCGTCTGACAAGAGCAGCTCAATGTTTGGCGACTTTTGTCAGACAGCTGGAGAGATTCCGCAGAATCCAAAGCATTCACTGCTAAAATCATAAAAATAAGTACTTTTCAGGGTTTTTGTTTGGCTGCACTTTGCTGACTGTAGCATTCTGCTGATTTTACTGCATTTTTCTGCACTTTAAAAAAGCTGTTCTGTTGCCTTAAGTAGCTAGTACATAGCATAAACTAGATTCAGATTTGCTGAATCTAGACTGTATTCTTTCATTTGAGCACTATACCAGCCATCTTACACGAGGAGAGCCCTGCTTGCACCCTTGTGGCAGATGTGAGTAGTCAGAGCTTCATCTGAGTTGGACATTACTGGAGGAAAGCTCATTATGTGCTTTCCCAATGGCAGTTTAGCTTAAAGATGTTTAATTTTGCCTGTCTTTGAGCCTTGCTTTTGCATAGGTTTGCGCACTTTTAACCAGAGATGCTCAATGTTTGGTGACTTTTGCCAGAAGTCTGGAGAGATTCTCCTGAAATACAAAGCAGCCACTGCTAAAATAAAAAAAAAATGTTTACCTTGTCAGTTTGATTTGCACTTTGCTGACTGCTTTTTTTGTAATTGTTCTGCCTCATTTTGCTGATTTGTCTGTATTTTTCTGCACTTTAAAAAAGCTGTTCTGTTGCCTTAAGTGGCTAGTACACAGCATAGACTAGATTTAGATCTGCTGACTCTAGACTGTATTGTTACACTTGAGCATTACTCCAGCCATCTTACATTAGAGGATCTGCCTGCACCCTTGTGGCAGAAGCGTGTAGTCTGAGCCTCATCTAAGTTGGAGATTACTGGAGGAAAAGTCATTGTTTGCTTTCCAATTGGTAGTTTGGCTTAAAAGTGTTTAATTTTGCATGTATATAAGCCCCACATTTGTGCTTAGTTGCACATCACATGATGGGTTCATTGGTGACCTGTACAGACGCAAATGCCTTGAAAAACAATTTTCTCCTAGACATCTGTTAGTGAACCCTACTGCATTGTGGGAAACTCAGTTGTGCACTCAGATGCATTGCCATATAGTTTTCAGCCTTAGCCTTCAATAGAATAAGCCCCTTTCTTAATCCTAGAGCAAAATCTGGTCAGACTAGCCCACTCCTCATTAGAAGTTACAGTAAAAACCTGTCATAATGGATGGTCAGTTTCCAGCCATGTCTCTGGCCAGCCTGAATGACATGGGCATACTGAGGCAATATAGTAATTGCCTCATGTATACTAACAACCACTTACTCATAAACAAACACATACAGTAAGTAAGATATGTAATTAAATCAATTCTCTCATGTAACAACAAATCAGACATCAAACAGGTTGTCAGCACACACACACACAAACACACACACACACACACACACACACACACACACACACACACACACACACACACACACACACACACACACACACACATCACCTCTTACACAAAACAAGGTCACAACACATAAACCCACAGACATGCATGTACTCAGTAGAAGCCTACCAAAAGATCAGAGACATCCCAAGCACAAACCACTTGCACACACTGCAAAACAAATAGAATCCACTACACATAATAACACACCACCAGTGTGTCAACACATAAGCCCATAAGGCAAAACACCTCAACACCAAATGTGCTAGTCGCAGGTGACTCCATAGTGAGACACATAGATGTCCCTCTTACCAGGTTGGACAAGAACAAGGTCATGGTCAGTTGCCTGTCAGATGACAAGATCCGTCATATCACACACACATGCAAGTCATTCAATAACAATTACCATTGTGACTTTGTCATAGTACATGTTGGGGTAAACAACTTGAAACGTAAAGAGAGACATGACTAAACTCTCAGAGTATGTGTCTCAGGCAGGTATGTCCTTAGCAGCATTCTGCCTTCACCCTGGATGATGCCATAATATAGACAAAAAATGACTGACTTCGACAATTGGTTTAGCTTCTGGTGTCATTCCAGGGGGATCCAGTATCTGTCAGCCTAGAAAGACATGGTTGACCGACTATGTTGCTTTGCCAGAGATGGTCTTCACCTGTCCCCTCTAGGCTTTTGGATACTGGCAAAGGTGTTTGCCTCCCCATAGTGCCTTTTTTAGGTAATGTCAAAACAACAAAATTTCTAACATAAAAAAAATCCACACAAGAAATACTCAAGGTTATGCTGCTTATTGTTAGGAGCCTAAACAGTAAACTGCACTCCCTGGAAGCAGTTCTCACCTTGGAAGATGCTGATGTCTGTCCAGTCACTGAGACTTGGTTCAAGGCCGCAGAGAGCACCTCTGCTGTGCAAGGCTACAATGCCTTCCACACATTCAGACGCAAAAATGAGCATGAAAGAACCAAAAGAAGAGGTGTATCCATCTTCATTAAAGCCTCACCTTGAGACAGGTTAAACAGTATGCCTCTCCTGAGCTACTCCAGGTCCTACTAACTATAGGTAAAATTCTCTACCACATCATTGATAGCTACAGGTCCCCCACCATGAACCAAGAGAAGCACAGCACCTACTCGGACTTACTAGAGTTACTCACTATACAGCTAAACACTGTGGTCATGGGGGATTTCAACTATCTTTCCATCGATTGGGCAACAAACATGAGCATAAGCATACTCACCTTGAGATTCCTGGACTTTGTCAATGCAAATGCCTGGAACAGCTAATCTCCACCTGCACATGGGGCTCAAATGTCTTAGACTTAGTACTCACCAACATGGGGAGATCACTACACTACCCCCTGTGTGTTGCCCTCCCTAATAGGGCCAGATCATAGATCTGTCTCTTTCAAAGTAACAATCAAACTTGACACCCTCACCAGAGCAAAAAAAAATGAAAAATTTCTCCAAAGCAAACTACAGCCTACTAGGCGGTGGTATAAAAATTTTCATACCTCCTGTCAACACAGCCAACAATTACTTCTATACAGAGGGGTACACAAATGCCCTGTATAACAACCTAAACAACTGTATAGACTCGGATGTACCCGAGTGACTCAAAAACACATCCTCCTGAAATACAGGCCACACTGGTGGACCTCAAGTATAAATAAGTTATATAACAAAAGGAAGAAATGGATGTCTAAGAACAAGAGAGAACTTACTCAGCAGAAGAAAAATAACCTCTACAGCTTGAGCAAGCAAATTAGATATCTTGTAAAGTCCTCTAAAGCTAGCTACAAAGCTAAATTAGCATCCCTAGTTAAGGTTAATCATAAGGCATTCTTTAGCTACATCCAAAATCTAAAAGGGAATGCCCAGCTATGTACCGAACTTATAGCGGATGTACCTCTTATACTGAACCTCAGGAAATTGTCAACCTGCTAGCTGACAGATTTGGCACAAACTTTACCATCCTGTCCTCAACAGCTATAGCCAAAACCATACCCGACACCAGTCTTCTACCTAGTATCTCCAAAGAGCAGGTAATATCCATGCTCTCCAAGGTCAAAAACACAGCATCTATGGGACCAGATAGCATCCCAGGTTGCTTACTAAATAATCTAAAACAAGGCCTAGTGGAAGCACTTGGCACAATCTTCAATGTCAACCTGAACACTGGCTTTGTTCCAGCAGATTGGAGAACAGCAACAATAATCCCTTTGCACAAAGGGGGTCCATCAACTGACCCTGGGAGCTATAGACCCATAAGCTTAATCAGCATTATCTGCAAGGCCATGGAAAGAATCATCATGGACCTTATCAACCATGAAATAGGTGACCTTCAGACTCTAGACCCAACCCAGTTTGACTTTGTTAAGGGTAGATCATGCTTATTGAACCTGGTGGACTTCTTTGAGAATGTCACCAAAGCCCTGGATGAAGGCAAAACAGTACATACTGCCTAACTTAATTTAGCCAAGGCTTTTGACATAATCCACCACTGAGGTATCATTGAGAAACTCTCCCAGCTGGGGATTAACCCATATGTCACTAGATGGGAAGCCATCTAGTTCACTGACAGAACGTATACTGTCAAAGTTGGGAATTTCACCTCTACCAGTAGACCAGCTAGCAGTGGCATACCACAAGGATCTGTGCTTGGCCCTCTACTATTTGGAATCTATTTCTCAGAAGTCCAGGCAAAAGTAGATTTGGGAACATAGGTTGATAGACAGCAATCTAAACTTTGATCATCACGTGTCCACAGTGGTAAGGAAAACCTTCTAAGTTGAACATCTCATAAGTAACCACATCACATCCAAGGCTAAGGATGTTATAACTCCTCTATACTAGACCCTCATCAGACCACTAACAGAGTACAATGCTCCCTTTTGTGGGTACCTCACCAGACACATGCAGCAGCTGGAGAAATCACAGAGCTTTCTAACCAAGAAAATTCAGGGGCTCCAAAATATGACCTACATGGAAATGCTGAAAGCCCTGTCACTGTACTCTGTATCCTATATTCTGCTGACAGGCAACTTGCACCTGGCCTACAGAGCAGTCTCTGACCCTGCCCTAATAGAAATGCTGCGCATCTGCAAATCAAATGAGAGAAGAATCACTCACTCCAGGGATCTCAACCTAGCCTGTGACATTAACAGGACATGTTAGAGTTACAGATATATCTCCCAGAGATTGCTACTCCTCTGGAATAAACTCTCAATTCACATGAAGCAGAGCTCCTCAATGACCGTATTCAAGCACAACCTAGACAGTTGGATGGGAGACCATAAATTCACCCTGGGGGTTGCAGCCATGTCCCTAATGGACAGGGGCATTTGATGCTGATCATAGACTTGCTCTGCAGATAAAAACTATCTAACCAAAGTCAGTTAGGGAACATGGGTATAACATGGCTAGGCTTGTAAAGGCTCTAGGGCCATTAGCCTAGTAACCTCTGAGAGGCTAGTTGATGGAACAGTTTATTATGAGAGACAGTGTCAAAGGCTTTAGTTAGGCCTAAAAGGAGAGTAACTGTAATATTACCTATATTGCAGCTATGAGTAATGCTGTTAGAGAAGTCTGTTAGTGCAATAGTGGTTCTTTGGTTTGGTCTAAAGCCATGCTGGGTAGAGGAGAGGATGTTATTGGTAATAATGTGGTTGAGGAGTTCAGGACAGACACATTTTTCTAGGATTTGTTAGGGGAAAGGTATGATTATGGGTCTATAGTTGGAAAGATCACTTCCCCCTTTGTGTAGGGATAAGATGAATGAGTTCTTCCATTGGGAGGGGAAATATGTCTTTTGGATGTTTCTGTTAATGAGTGTTGAGGCAGGGTAGGCAATGGTATCTGATGTGATTTTCAACTATTCATCAAATAGGTTATCTACAGCCAGGATGGCTGGTTTTAGTTTTAGGAGGTACTTTTTAATAACAGAGGTTGGGTCAGTGTTGATGGAGAATTTGTTATTGTTGACAATGACAAGGAAGTTACGCTGATATGAATGGTTTACATCTGTGCTAAGTAGTGATTTTATGATGTCGATGAAGTGAGAGTTAAATAATAAAGTGACATTGTCTGATTGCATGTCTAGGTATGAATTGGAGTGCTCTATTCTACCTGGGGGTAAACGTTTTTGGATGGAACTCCAGAAAGTAACAGGATATATTTGGTGATTGTTTTCAATATTGAAATAGTGATTTTTTTTGTTGTTTTTTTTGTTTTTTGTTTTTGACTTTTATTTTGGTTTGATTACAAAAGTATCTGAAATTCTGGAAATGTTGCTGTGTTTTGTTAAATTGTCATGTTTTCTATGCCTTGTCCCTTTCCTGCATTAATTTTTCTGGTTGTTGCAGATAGCCAGTGGGCAGTGTTTTTGTTTGCCCCTTTTCTGTGTATGGGTGACAGTTTGTTTAGAACATTGAGATAGGTAGTATAAAACAGGTGTATGTCATCAGTCAAGTGGAATGGTTTTGAGAGGACTCCAGTTTAAAGCAATAAGAATGGTTAAGAAAATTTCTTTATTAAAGTTTGTTAGACTTCATACTTCTTTAAAATAGTATTTCTTGGATTGAACAGTTATGTGTTTAAGGGCAAAGATTGGCAGGTGATCACTAAATATATCTGATAAGGTGCTCGAAGATGAAATTTTACCAGGTCAAATAATTATTATTCTTTGAAATTTTGTATAATGATTTAGGTTTTACTGGTTGCTTGATAAACATTCATATAGGAATCTAAATGTGACATGCGACATGAGCTGAGAAGCCAGTCAGTAATCAGTACATTAGCATGCAAACTCATTGGTGACTATACAATAGATTTCAGTTGAAGACAATCACCAAGACTGATTCTAATTTAAAATAAAAAATATCTCTAAAATAACATCATATAGCCCATATTAAATACATTTCCAATGATAATGTACATTGGAAAAGAAAAGTGCTGTTGCATATTTCTGTACTACTACAATTAAAGCATATTCCTGTCAAAACAAACAATGTCTGTGCCTTGCTGAAGTTACCTGGTTTGAGGTGTTCAAAGTCATGAAGCATCCTGTATGCAGTGCAGGGATTAACACCTATAGTGGCTGCGCTGAGTAACGGGATGTCTTTGGAAATCTTGAGTATACTGGCAGCATGACACACAGCTTCTGTCCTCCATGTCCCTTATGAAAACAAACATGACTCCATCAATGAGACATCAAAAATGACTTATGCACATGCTGTGGTATGGCACATATACTATTCATTAATTTATCCCATAACTTAAAACATATAGAAAATTCAGTGCTTTAACTACATAAATGAATTCAATGAGCACTGATGGAAAGAAGCAGGTACATCACTGAATATTTTTGTCTAATTCCGAGTTTACATATTTTTCCAAACTGTAAAATATGTCCATACAGTGTGTTCTGTCCCACCATTTTTCAGACACTAGCCCTTGTTTCATTCAGTGTACAGGGTCCTCAGACCAATAATATAATTCATGCTGTCCCCTAAACAAAGCAAAAACCTTTTTTGAAGAATGTATTGCTGGACCGACATAGCCGCCTTGCAATTTCTGCAATACACCCTTACATTTTAAGTATCAAAACATGTCAGCTTTTCTATTTCTGCTTTATGATAAAAAAAATGTATATATATATGTATATATATATATATATATATATATATATATATATATATATGTGTGTGTGTGTGTGTGTGTGTGTGTGTGTGTGTTTGTGTGTGTGTATATGCATGCATGCATACACACACACACACACACACACACACACACACACACATATATATATATATATATATATATATAAAATGTTGCGTGTTATGTGGCATGCTGACGTGATAAGAAACAACAAATGCAATAAAGGATGTCTCATCATACCTCTCAACCTGTTAACACAAGAAATCTGGAAAAAGCCAATAACAAAGGGAGTACAAATGCCCCAAAATAGTGACAGATTTTAAATACTGCTCATATAAACTTATAAAGGTGCAAAAATAACAGATTCTGTCCTGGCATCCATTTTCTGAAGGATATGATGTCTTAAACTCAGATGTCTCTCATTATTTATTAACATCCGTCATCAATGATTTTCTTGGAAAAAACACACATTTTATGAAGCTCCACTGACTAGATAAGGCCTGCTAGATACATATGCCTGTGTTCTAGAATAAATAAGGGGATATGGTAAGGAATAATGTTTTACTCAGTGTAATATTATATATAGCAGAAAACATTGCAGTCAAGCTCAGGTATAGAGGATACAGCTTTATAATCATCACATTTCCACAGTTCACTACAGTGTGTGGATTTTGAAGATGTTTTTGCACACATCACCCATCCTTAGCAGTCAGCAAAGGGAGCAGCTATAGCTCTCCATGCCACCATTGTTTGTTTTATAAATATAAAGGGAAAGGGAGTAGTCATATTATTACACGTCTACATGTTGCTGTAAAACAATGAACAGGGTACTAGTTAGTGAACAAAGTGCTTCTTTATCAGCAGTGACCAAATATGCCATGCATTAGGACTCCTTTAAAGGATTAAGTAGATGCAGAAACATTCCTAGAGAGTCACTGCAAATATATGTTCACAACAACATGCTGGATCATGGTCAAATGGGGCTGTAGGCTGGGTAATGCACCAGTACCCCCTATTATCTATTAACTGGAACATCATAAAAATCCTTCCCATAGATGATGCTGCAAATGATTTCATTTTGACTTCCCTGAATAACCTAAATAACCTTGCACCTCCTAGAAGGAAGAGACTAAAATCAAATAATGCAGTTTGTCTATCTAAAAAGAGTAGAATGCTAATGCAAAATAGGGTGAAAGCATGTAAAGTCTAAAACTGCACTATGTCAATTAATTTTAAAACAAATGAAATTAATAACATTACATGTAAGTGCACCAAAAGTGCTTTTGTTGCATATTAGTTTGCACATGTGCTCTGAGCACCATTTATGTTTTTTATTACCCAGCCCAGTCCAAGTTTAAATGGTCTCTGATCAACCATGTTATGTCTATATCCTTCATAGTGAGAAAAGGTCAAAGTTTAACCTTGATGCATTTCCTGAATTGTTACATTCAGGAACTGTACTGGATTTAGAATATGTGTGTGTGTGTGTGTGTGTGTGTGTGTGTGTGTGTGTGTGTGTGTGTGTGTGTGTGTGTGTGCTCGTGCACATGCTGTACTGCTGTTAGTTTATTTAAAACAAGAAAAGAGTTTTCATTTGCATATTACAGATGTGTTTTCTTATATTACGCTATGTGATGTACTTCAGGTCTATTTTAGTTCCCAGGAATCAAAAACTTAGTATAAATTCTTCACGTAACATCTTTAATAGGGATGAAAAAATATTAATCGTTACATTGAAAGACCAGTACTCAGAGAGAGAGAGACAGTGTGTGTGTGTGTGTGTGTGTGTGTGTGTGTGTGTGTGTGTGTGTGTGTGTGTGTGTGTGTGTGTGTGTGTGTGTGTGTGTATCATATGAAACTTCACACAGCTGAATCTTTGCACTTCTATACAGATATGGTGATTTTGCTTCACTCTGAAATCGGACCACCATGTCTAAAGAAGTTTCACTTCAATAATAATATTTAATAGCAACCATACTGATTATTTTAATGTCATCTTTTATTCTAACATTTTGAAATACAACTCATGGTTATAAAGAGAGCTGACAAGTCAAGGCAAACAGATTGCTTATATTATAGTTCTGTGATCAGGCTAGTGTGAGCAGTGAAAGAGCTGCATCCTGCATACCAGGGTTACATTTCTTCAATTTCTACCTGATAAAAAGGATAATTAGATTAAAAATCCAGTTGTCATATCTGAAATAAGGAAGCTGTGCTCATGTTTTTAATATAAAAAAAAAAGACTGTCCGTCTAATATAGAATATATACTTAACACTTCTAGATGTGGATATAGTACATTATTAAAAGGGGATTTTACTTAAGAGCTTCTAAGTTCACCAAAGCAGGAAACACCTACTGAGGGGATGGTTTGGTACATGTATATTACACTGTTAGTGAGAGTACAGAAGACTGCCAACAGATGGAAACTGAATAAGCTGTGGTTTACGTCTCATTGGAGAGAGGAGGTGAAACATTAGTATATGGAAGAGAACCAAATAGGTTTAGGATGGAGTTGTAAAGTTGGAAATGCAGTGGAGAAGGTGTTCCCTAAAGAAAAGAAATGGCTGAGAAAAATACAGTTTCATGCAATTGGTTAAAATCGTTAAAAGGAAAAGTGGTAAAGCTATTCTGAAAGCAATTTTAGTATTTTTTAAAGCTAGTTTGTTTAGGCTATACTAAGACACGTGCTTGTTTTAGGTTTCCAGCGTCTATATTCAGATTGCTTTAGAAGTACAAGAGACAGCAGGAGAATATTTTTACATTAAAGCAGTTTGAGTGCATATTTAGATAATTATAAAGATGCATTTTCTTGTGTAGTATTAAGGTGAAGTCAGTGGCGGCTGGTGACTTCAAATCAAAGGGGGGCTGCAGGAGACAGCTGAATGGCTGGGGTCAATGTGAAGGGGTGTTGGCCAGCTAGAAAGGGGAGGAGTTATGCTCAAAACCACAAAACCTGTAACTTTAATTAAATACGCTGCCCTGGGTGCCAAACCGTCATTATGAGAGTCCAATAAAGACAAAATGAAGTGTAGAAGAAAAAAAATATTTCAATGCATTGGCTGCATGACAGCTTACTTAATATCTAGATGGAAACAAAAAGGTAGTGAGGCATGAAAAAATAAATTACTTTTTAAATACATTACTGGAATGCCAGTCAAAATCAAGTATAAGAAAAACAAGCAGCACTCAACTCAAACCACGTCTCCTTGTACTCCAGTTCTAATTATAATTTATATTCAGCTTTATTAAAGTACCAAGCAACATGCTGAAAGTAGCAATCCCTGTGATAGCCCCACTTGTAAAAATGTTTCTTATCCAAAAAAGTCCTGCTGCCTGACAAATATCTACTTGTTTCATGGGGAAAACATGATCAAAGTAAAAAATGAAAAGCAAACAAGAAACAAGCTCAAGATACATTGCTTAAAGGATTACTGTACAGGTTATGGACCACACATGATAGATTGGCATTCTGTTTGGTTTACAGGTACAGCCTGCAAAGATGACTGCAAGTCTCCAACAAATGCAATGGACTTCTTAAAATAATGTAATCCTGTCCTTTATTAAAATACTGTCATATGCATTTCAATACCCAAGGCTTATACATTATCTAGTTATGTAAGTATTCTCTGCATGGCAACAACAGAAAGGCTTTCAATGTTGGCAATTCTTTAAAAGTATGCTTATTAAAGCTTACTTGCATCTTACAATCTCAGACAAGCTTACCTGATGGTCATTAAAGCATTGCTACTTAAACACAGAGCAACAGGCACTTTCTGAGTAATAATAACCATAAATCAACAGTATAAAAATATGACAGAAACCAGAACATTCTGCAAAATCAAGGACAGAATAAAAGTAGCACTTGTGTCTACCTTGGATAGGGGGATACTCTGCACATTTACACTGCATAACTGCTCCTTGCCTTGCTTGGACACATCCAGAGTCACTTCATGGGGGAGTGGGGTGCAACAAGTATGTTACAATTTGAAATGTCTCTGGCTGACAGTGATGGCCCTGACACATTTGTCATACCTCTCTACCTCAGAACAAGAAATATGGACAGAGCCATACATAGAAGTGGGACAAAGGCCCAAAAATGAGGACAATTTTTAAATATTGATCTTATAAACTTAGAAAGATAATAGAATAGTTGGTCTTGCATTAGTATGAATTTTCTGAAAGGTAAGAAATCTGAAACTCAAATGTCTGTCATTATTTTCTAACTTCAGTCTTTAATGATTTGCCACTAATTTGCCAGAAAACACAATTTTATGAAAAATGGATGAAAAATGTGATGCAAAAATATAAAATAGCCACACAATACAGCTGGTAACCTGTCAAAGAATGGACACTTTTTTAATATTAGTACTGCTAACTTGAGCAGCTGACAAAATAAAAGAATCTACATGCATTTCTGAAATAAAAGTAATCTATAACTCTGATTATTACAATTATTTCTTAATTGTAAGCCCTCCACAATTTCTTCCAAAATTGCCATTTTGCGGTGGGATTATTAGGGGAAGAGCAACATTTTGAGCCAAAATCGGGAACAGTTGAGAGGTTTGGATATGCCTAATTCTATAAAGCAATTTATTTGCATGTATCTCTCAACCTGTTAATGCAGGAAATCTGGACAAGGCCAAATATACTGGGGGAACATATAAACAGTACTATAAATTGTTGAATAAACTGAGACAATTGATAGAATAACAGGTCTTGCTTTAGAATGCATTTTTCTGAAGGTTATGAAGTCTGAAACTCAGTGTCTGTCATTATTTAGTGACTTCATTCCTAAATAATTTGCCAGAAAACCACACATTTTATGAGGAACAAACCAAAAATAAGAAGCAAAAATCTATTTATTCTGTGAAAATCTGGACAGTTGAGAGGTATAGTTCAGCCGGGGCTGTCTTTGAGTTTTCCGCCCCCCCCCCCCACAAAATCATGGTTGAATGGAGCCTCCCCCCTGCAGCCATTCCAATGAACCATTACTTGGCTATTTCACCCCATTTACCATAAACACTAATGTGCATACTGCTTTACTTCTACGATGATTTGGACTTCATTTGAAAGTTTTATTTTGCATTTTACAGCACAAACACTAAGACATCTGCTAAATAAAGCAATGCAATCTCACAATGAAAACAGACAGCATTAAAACGTCTCTGCCCTTGAAACTCACATTCATTGAAACAGCACTGAAACCCACAGTCAAAGAAAATACATTTTTCCAGTGGTAGATAAAGATTAACTTTGGACTGTTTTCAAATCATAGGCCCCTTGCACACGAAACATACACGTGTTCTTTGATACACCTTCCTGATTGTATTAAATGATATTCCTTGTACAATATAGCACAGTTGTTAGAGGGTATTTTAAATTTGTTTTGAACATTTTTCCAGTAAACAATGAAACAAAATGCATGCACCAATAATGACCAAACTGCCCAATTTAGAACATTTCTATCATAAAAGTCTACTCAAACTTTTACAGTCCACCAGTATCAGTAAATATGCACAATCTCAGAAGAAGTAAAAGTCATCTAAATAATTCCACATTAAAGAAATCTGTAACTAATGAAGAGGTTGCTGCTAGCAAACAACTTTATATTTTATTGTTTCATCTACAAATAAAGTGCCTGTTGCCCTTGAGGAATAAATTGCCTAAGTTGCATAAAAAAAAATGATAAGCTAGTAATATTGCAATAGGGAATGGATGGCAAACAGATAACAGGTTCATAGTTACTAGGTATCTTCACTAAAAAGGACTGCAGCATCCACCCCCTTTACAATACAGTACAGTATCAGCAATGCCTCTACCTACTGTGGGAGTAGAACCCATGGTCTTCTGCATCAAAAGCAAGTGCACTACCTATTGTGCTATTAACAATGCAAGCAGACTTGGCATAAGTAGCGCTAAACATTTGTTTCCCTGCAGCTCTCTTGTAAAATCTACTTGACACTCAGCTGCATCTCTTTACTTTGCAGAACAAGAAATTTGGAAAAATCCAAAATTTAGGGGGGGGGGTGCAAAAGACCAAAAAGCAGAGACACATTTTAAACATTGCTTGTATAATGTTGGAAAGTTGTTAAAATAAAATGCTGTGTTACCACCATACATTTCACTGCCAAGTATTGAACCCAGGGCCCTGTGCAAAACAGTCAAAGCAACATACCACTATACCAAATCACCTGTTTTATGAAAGAAAGGAAGACTGAAACTTAAATGGCTACCATTTAGTGAATTCAGTTCTCACTATAGCTGTCAACATCTTAGCACAAAACACCTGAACAAAGCCAATAATGGGGGAATACAGCCATCAAACATATTTAGTGAGTTCAGTTATCACCATAGCTCTCAGCCTTGGCACAAAAAACATGGACAAAGCCAATAATGGGGGAATACAGTCCAAAAAATAAGGACAAATATCCACCAGAGCAAACCCACACAAACACAGGGAGGACATGCAGACTCCACACAGAAGGCACCCCAGCCAAGAATCAAACCAGACCACCTGTAGCTGTCAGGCAACAATGCTACCACTGGCACTACTGGCTGTGTTAAGAAACAAAAATACAGAAACCACAGATTTTAGGAGGAACAGAACTAATATGAGGCAAAAATCTGCAAATGATTTACAAATGGAGGTGGGTAGGAAATTCAGGCTCTTGCCACTTCAGCCCAAGGTACAGGGTTCAGGCCTTATTTTCTACCCACCACCATGTAGCAACTGGGGCATTACACACACACACACACACACACACACACACACACACACACACACACACACACACACACACACACACACACACACACACACACACACACACCCTACCTCCAGCCGATCCAATTCTCCATGGCAGCTAAGTCCTCTGTAGCGGCCTGAATCTGTCTTCTGCAGCAGCCTGATCACCTGTCTGTCCTCCATAGCAGCCCGCACAGGCTGTTCTGCTTTCCCTGCAAGATGTGAGTAGGCTGGAGCCTCCAGCCTGTGGATGATGCAGTCCGGTGTTCTTCTGGTCATCACCACACAGACTCTGGGCTGGCAGGGCAGAGTTCCCTTCCTTCCATATCCGGACTGCCTCACAGAGCAGTCTGGAGTTCAGGAACTAAGCACGCATGTGTGTGTGGAGTTCTGGACTGCCTAACACAGCAGTCAGGAACTAAGCACGCATGCATGTAATTCCAAGATTCGGGAATTTTTATTTTTTATTTTTTAGTCAACTTTTCTACAGTGGGGGGCAATTTCTTTTTCTTTTTCTTTTTACAGGTTGGGAGGGTGCATTCCTGCAGTCCTATAGAACGAATCGCCACTGGGTGAAGTAGGAATGCTTGTGCTTGTTCTTCTGTTCCAAATGATTTTTTGAACTTTTATTCTTTATAGCTTTGTTTATTTTATTGTCCATTACTTTTTTTATAAGATGAATGAAAAACAACACACAGTCCTAGCTTATTTTTCCATAGGTTTGCAGAGGAAAAATAAACATACTTGCACTCAGAATGGAGGTTATTTTCTAAAGAATGCATTACTATATAAAACAGGAACTATAGTGTTATTAGCCAGAGTGGGTGAACTCTGACACTTAGTTCTCAACAATTTCAGTCAAGAATCTGGGATATAGAAAAATAATTGACAAAGATCCCTATTGACAGATTAACTACTTTTATTACCTTCCATTTTAAGAAGAAATTTAATAGCAAGTCCTTATCTGAAATGTTGTTCTTCTTTCGGCTTTTCCCGATTAGGGGTCGCCACAGTGGAACTCCTGTCCACTAATGATTGACAGTAGATTTTTATAGTGCTGAGGTGCTAGCTCGACGCCCAACCTTCAACAAAGGCACGCCCATTTGCACATGTCTTTCGAACGCAACTCGACCGCGGGGAGGACATGCAGACTCCACACAGAAGGCGCTCCAGCCTATTATTTCATGACTACAATGTTCACGTTGCCTTGTTACATACTTGAATGTTTTAAGAGGGAGAAGTTTATAATTTTAGGTAAAATCAGGGAGAAGTATGTTTTGAGGAGTGGATTAGTCTTAAAACTTTACTGCCCCATTTCCTTGATTCTTCATTTTGGTTCTCCTCTGCCTATTTTACATCTTTATCATCTTGACTGTACAAATCTTAATTTTATATGTGATGTGGAGTTACTTATTGTCCGTTGATCCAGTGTGTGTGTGTGTGTGTGTGTGTGTTTTTGAGTGTGTGTGTGTGTGCATGTGTGTGCGTGTGTGTGCGTGTGTGTGTGTGTGTGTGTGTGTGTGTATGCATGTGTGTGTGTAGTTTCTATATCATATCATAGCTGAAAAGGGGAAGTAGACATCCCACTTACCTGGTGAACAAACAGTAATAAACAAATAAATAAATAAATAACAACATCCATTTCAGTTATCCACTTATTTTACTGTGAAAATTGCATGCTAATTCATGTTACCATTTTGTCAGCTTTCTCATTAGTGGTATTAACATTCAAATGCCCTTGACTTGGATGTTTTCTTCTTGTGCTGAAGACCAGTAAGCTAGTCTTCAATAGGTGCAGGGCATAGAAACCACATACACACACGCCTGCACGCACACACAGAGGACAAATTACATTAGGATCTTACTAATCCATTTTGTCATATAAGTAATGGGTACATGGCAAAAAGTGCATAATAATAACATTAAAAGCAGAGAGGGTAGGATTATGAGATTCGGTCAGAGTGCATTGACAGAAGACAAAATACAATTATAGGAGCTAAGATATGCAAAACATACAGTGCAAAAATTCACATATTATATAACTTATATAGATTTTCTATACATAGTAAATGTGCACCTAAAAAAATGCCAAATTACGAGGCTGAAAAAAGTTTCTTAAATATATTATATTATTGGTTTACTATCAAAATAGTGAGTGGACTTACCATGGCTATCAGAAGGTCAAACTTCGAGCTGCAATGAGACAAAACTGCGAACGCAAATCCTGTTGACTCCGAAACCTTGACATGTAGTTTGTGTTCACAGTTTTGTGCATTGGTGTTATGAAGTGGATCGCACTACAGTGGGGATCAGGAAATTCACCCTTTTCCTCACTGTAGTGCGATCTTGGAGTTGGAATATATAGGTAGGGGGTGAGAGGGGGTGTGGATGATAGTGGATGTATATTGTGAATGGTGAGTGGTCCAGTCATTGCTGAATGCCATGTCTTTCCTACTGAACAAATCAACATTCTGAGCAGTCAGCTGGATGGCTTTTCATTGTTCTGGTTTGAGGATGTGCACAGTCGTGGTAAGTGATTTCACTATTTTGATAGTAAACCTATAGTATTTGCAATATGAGGTGGTAACATGATTATAATCTCTTATGTTTTACTTAAAGTATCACTTATTTTAGGATACTGGAGCAAAATTATGAGTCAAAATCAGGAATATCTTTGAAACTCAGGGACAGTTGAGAAGTGCTGACCTCTGGTTCCCCCTGGTACCATAAAATGAATAAGGTAGCTTTCACAAATTGAATAAATGAATAAAGGAAAAGTATGAGAAGCCAACTCTGCTCTGAAATCTTAGTTCACCACCTGCTGTTGAGTTTGAAAACTGTATTTAGGATGTGCCGTACAACAAGCTACAAGGATCTGTTGCAAGGCAACACCTGAGTGAGCACCTTCTATTCACCTTTATGGCATGTACTGTAGCAGAAGCATTACATTATATTTTAGGAAACACACTTAGTGCATAGTTTGTCACAAATAGATCCATAATCATAATGGTTTTACAAATATATGCATATGTATTCCACACACCACCATAAGTTTGAAAGAAAATTCACCACATACTTGCAACATGATACAGAACCTGAAACAGAGTGCAGTTTGTAAGGATGCAATTACATTTATTTGCTAGCAGTGCAGTACTCTACAAAATATGAAACACATTCCTTTATTGTAACAATTTATTTGCAGAATAATGCCATTCAACAGCTTGGGACCATTAAGTGCATAACAGACTTGCAGTGAAAAGATTCAATCCCACCACTGAAAAATGAAGTTAGGGCATACAAGTAAGTTCTACTACTGTAGATTTAAAGTGTTTCTGTAACATTCACAGTTTAACAAAATAATTCAATCCCATTTGTTATACTTGCTTTTATTTCCTTTACTAACTTCAGTCAGCCTCTCCGAGTCATGGTTCGGCAACAGTCGGGCGCCAAACAGAGCCACTGTCCTGTGGAATCTCACTTCCGTTTCACTTTTTGTTTCACTCCAGACTCACACTACTGTGTCTAAAGAAGTTTCACTTAAAAAAAAACAGTGAGTGAAAGGCCACAACAGAGGTACAACATCAAACCTCAAAATAATGAAAACAGCACACTAAAACAAAGTGTGCATAAAATGTGTCTGAAGATTGTTTTTAAGTCAGATATCACTGTGAGCAATCACACTTTCACAAAATCAAATATTGACTGTCACATTCTGAAAGTACCATGCAACAGACAGAAACTTAAAAGCTGAAGAAAACTGAATAGACACTGTATTTTAATAGCAATTCCAAATAAGAATAACACCATTGACTAGGATAAATGGTTTGCTTATAACACACCAACAAGCTATAAAAGTAAAAAAATGATTAACGAACTGAAACAAACAAAGCCAGGGTAACTATAACTAATTAGGTTAACACTTTGCTGGGTTATCTCTACCTGCTTCTTTAGACCAAACAAAATACATGCAAAAGTTTAATTATATAAAACAGTTTAAAAGCTTATGCACCAATAAAAAACTGCACTTCTGTTAAAACAGCTAAACGTAAAGTGTTGCAATGTATCTCACCAAACATGTTTATGTATTCCTTAAAGGGACCTGCACTTTAAAATATGATTATATCAACTTGCACAACATTTTTTATATGTGATCTACATGATTTAAAAAATTCTAACTGTACCTACATGAGTCATGAACACTATACATATAAATATTATATTGAGATACATGACATGTTATCACATTACTTAATATAAATAACCTAAGGAGATGAAATAAATCAACATACTATTCTATCTATAAAAGCTAATATCAATTATCTATGAGCTAAGGTATTCTGCTCACTGTGTCAAATAGCTAAGTAAATGCACCTTAAGACATCTAAACGTATCTAGCTAGTGATTGTTGTATAAAGTCTAAGCATTCTAGATAGCCCTCTTACTAAAAGGAGTGAAGTGTCACAATATAACTAATTGAATGCACTCATGTACTTCCTTAGAAAGGTATGTACTTTAGAATGCATTCACATCAGCTTACACCACATTTGTATATGTAACCTATGCATCTTAAAGATTACTAACTATAACTACATAAATTTGCACACTGTTCTTATAAATATATTATTAAACACATAACAATCTAAATCATTACTTAATGTATATAACGAAAAAGGTAAAATGAATCAGCATACTATGTACATATCTATATATAAAAGCTGATAGCAGTTATCTGTAGACTAACATATGCTGTATATCAAATAACTAAATGAAGGCACCTAGAACATCAAGGCATATATAGCTTACTGCTATTATATAAACTCTAGACATTCTGGGTAAACCTATCAATAAAAACAATATGCTAGATTATATGTTTAAAAGCATACGGCCACTGTAATACTGATAGCCTAATGTGAAACCCTAATGTATACAACTTTATAATAAAGCACTATATGCCATAATAATTTATTTAAATAAATGCCTAGCTTTCAGCGTGTTTTAATGGTATATTCCCATTTAACCCCTTATTGCCATCTGCTTGTAATCTAATAAACCATTTCATCTCATTTAATTCCATTATATTCCTGGTGTCACCTAGTCATTGACTGACGTATATTACCTCAATTGCCATAAATTTAAAAGTATGCTCTTTAGATGTGGTCATAACATGTTTGGCCAAGGCATTAGTGTTACTTGAAATTCTAATATTATAAAGATGTTGTCTAATCCTGTCATTAAAACATCTGTTAGTTTTGCCCACATAGAACTATTTACAAATAATACAGTGGGCTAAGTAAATAATATTAACACTGTTGCAGTTTGCCTCTGCAATCTGCATTAAAAGTGTATTTTCTACCTGTCACAGGATGTATAAATTGGAATTACTATCAATAAAATTACAGAAATTACAATCCCCACATGGTTGTGTACATCTTTCTTTAGATTCCATATGCAAATCTTTACTCTCTCTATGGTGGCATAACATCCTTTTAATGGATTTGTTATTTTTGTATCTAAAACGTGGCTGTTCGTCTACTACCTATTTAATTCTTTCATCTGTAGTTAATATGTCCCAGTGTTTACGTATAACATTTATCTGTTTAACATTACTACTGTAGATCACAGAAAACTTCATATGGTTAGAATTCTTATTAGTATTGGTGTTAATGCATGTTCAGTTGGATAGTTCAGAAAAATATGGTCTCCTTCTTTTTCTAAAGGGGACAACTTCACTTAATGTTTGTTCTACCCGTTGTTTATCATAGCCTCTAGCAACAAAATTATTACTAAGATACCATGACTCGTTATGAAAATTCATATCATCTACATTAAGCCTGGAAGCCCTTATTGCTTGGTCTTTTATAATATTTGAAAATATGTGTGCAGGATGCATACTCCTTTGATGTAATAATGTATTGCTATAGTAATATATCCCTGTAATAGTTTAATGAATAATACATCCAAAAGTTCTAGTGTCTGAACTCTTTACATCAGATTTTAAAAATGTAGTGGTTTCTTATATATACACTTAATAAAGTCACTCAGGACTTGTAAACTACCTGTCCACAACAAAAAAATGTAGTATACAAAGCAATGGTAGAATGGTATATGTGGACTCTATTTACCTGTTTACATTATATATTGATTTTCCCAAACATCCATGACCAACTTGGCATAGTATTGGCACATGACATGCCCATAACTATGCCATCTTGTTGCAGATTATATTTTTTATTAAACACAAACACATTGTTAGATAGTACAATATTCATGAAAGCACATATCAAATGTATAAGTTTATCATCATAGTCACTGTAGGTTATTAAATAGGTTCTAATTGATTTTAGTAGGTATCACTATAAACAAGGACCAGACGTCCATGGTGACTAAATGGGATGCATACTTATAATCTACTGTTGACATGAACACATAAAGGTCCTGTAAAAATGTTGTGTATCCCTTACAATTTGTGGACTATTGTTTCATGCAGGATGTAAGTGTTTTTCTATAATGGACAAAGGTTCTGTTAACCACCTTGTACTTGCTACTGTTGGTTTCAGGGGTGGTCTCTTAGGCTCTTTATGGATCTTAGGAATACCTCGTATGATAGGCATTAGAGGATAGTCTACTTTTAGCTAATTACACAATTCAGCTGTAATAACTTTGGTAAATAATAATTCATCTAAAAACTTATCAGTTTTGGATTTCATACAATGTATATCCAGAATTGCAATGTGCCGATATGTAGTGACATTTGATAACATTGTTTTATTGTAATATTGAGTGTGCATAACTACTGTAGGTCCCCCCTTATCGGCAGGTTTTATTGTAAAACTACTATCAGCCTGTAACTTTTTCAATGCCTGTCTTTTTTGTATGGTAATATTATGATGCATCTTACCCATTTTATCCTTATCTCATGTAGTTTATTGATACACAATTTACTAAAGGCCTCCATTAATGGATGTAAAATGGGTATCATGGTACTAGATTTTTTTATATATATTAACAGTACCACTGGGGATGCACAAGCCAGTGCATTTCTTTGTGCCAGTCCCAAGCCTGGATAAATGGGGAGGGTTACGTCAGGAAGGCCATCCGGCATAAAATTTTGCCAAATCATACATACAGGCAAAAGTACACATATACGTACCTGATCGGTCGAGGCCTGGGTTAACAATGACTGCCACCAGTACTGTTGGCCAACAGGGTGCTGGCAGAAATTGGGCTACTGTTGGCCAAAGGAGGAGAAGAGGCTAGGACTGTGATAGTGAGGGTCGGAACTTTGAATGTTGGCAGTATGACTGGTATAGGGAGAGAGCTAGCTGATATGATGGACCAAAGGAAGGTTGGTATATTGTGTGTGCAAGAGACCAGATGGAAGGGGAGCAAGGCTAGGTGTATTGGAGGCGGGTTCAAATTGTTTTATCATGGTGTGGATGGGAGGAGAAATAGCGTAGGCATTATCTTGAAGGAACAGTTTGCTAAGAGTGTTTTGGAGGTGAAAAGAGTGTCAGACAGAGTGATATTTATGAAGCTTGAAATGGATGGTGTAATGATGAGTGTTGTTAGTGCATATGCTCCACAAGTTGGGTGTGCGATGGATGAGAAAGAAAAATTTTGGAGTGAGTTGGATGAAGTGATGACAACTGTACCCAAGGGTGAGAGACTGGTGATTGGAGCAGATTTCAATGGGCATGTTGGTGAAGGGAACAGAGGGGATGAGGAAGAGATGGGTAGGTATGGTGTTAAGCAAAGGAATGCAGAAGGTCAGATGGTAGTGGATTTTGCGAAAAGGATGCACATGGCTGTGTTGAATACGTATTTTAACAAGAGGGAGGAGCATAGGGCGACATACAAGAGTGGAGGAAGATGCACACAGGTGTATTATATCTTATGTAGAAGGGCCAGTCTGAAGGAGATTGGAGACTGTAAAGTGGTGGCAGGGGAAAATGTAGTTAGGCAGCATAGGATGGTGGTTTGTAGGATGACATTGGTGATCAAGAAGAGGAGGATGAGTGTGAGGGCAGCATCAAGGATCAAATGGTGGACATGGAAAAATGGTAATCATGAGGTGATGTTCAGGGAAGAGTTAAGACAGGCACTGGGTGGCAGTGAAGAGTTACCAAATAGCTGGGTAACTACAGCAGAGCTAGAAAGAGAGATGGCTAGAAAGGTGCTTGGTGTGACATCTGGAAAGAGGAAGGAGGACAAGGAGACCTGGTGGTGGAATGAAGAAGTACAGGAGAGTATACAGAGAAAGAAGTTGGTGAAGAAGAAGTGGGATTGTCAGAGAGATGAAGAAAGTAGACAAGAGTATAAGGAGATGAGGTGCATGGCAAAGAGAGAGGTGGTGAAGGCTAAGGATAAGGCGTATGATGAGTTGTATAAAAGGTTGGAGACTAAAGAGGGAGAAAAGGATGTGCACTGATTGGCTAGACAGAGGGACCGAGCTAGTAAAGATGTGCAGCAGGTAAGGGTGATAAAAGATAATGAGGGAAACATACTCACAAGTGAGGAGAGTGTGTTGAGCAGATGGAAAGAGTACGTGGAGGGGCTGATGAATGAAGAGAATGAGAGGGAGAGAAGGTTGGATGATGTAGGGATAGTGAATCATGAAGTGCAGTGGATTAGCAAGGAGGAAGTAAGGATAGCTATGAAGAGGATGAAGAACGGAAAGGCTGTTCATCCAGATGACATACCTGTGGAAGCATGGAGGTGTTTAAGTGAAATGGCAGTGGAGTGTTTAACTAGATTGTTTAATGAAATCTTGGAAAGTGAGTGAATGCCTGAGGAATGGAGAAAAAGTGTTTTGGTACCGATTTTTAAGAATAAGGGTGATGTGCAGTGCTGTAGTAACTACAGAGGGATTAAATTGATCAGTCACAGCATGAAGTTATGGGAAAGAGTAGTGGAAGCTAGGTTAAGAAGGGAGGTGATGATTAGTGATCAGCAGTATGGTTTCATGCCAGGAAAGAGCACTACAGATGCAATATTTGCTTTGAGAGTGTTGATGGAGAAGTACAGAGAATGTCAGAAGGAGTTGCATTGTGTCTTTGTGGATTTAGAGAAAGCATATGACAGGGTGCCTAGAGAAGAGTTGTGGTATTGTATGAGGAAGTCGGGAGTGTCAGAGAAGTATGTAAGAATGCTACAGGGTATGTACGAGGGTTGTGTGACAGCTGTGAGGTCTGCGGTGGGAGTGACAGATGCATTTAAGGTGGAGGTGGGATTACATCAAGGTTCAGCTCTGAGCCCTTTCTTATTTGTAATGGTGATGGATAGGTTGACAGACGGGATGAGACAGGAGTCCCCGTGGACTATGATGTTTGTAGATGACATTGTGATCTGTAGTGAGAGTAGGGAACAGGTGGAGGAGACCCTGGAGAGATGGAGATATGCTCTAGAGAGAAGAGGAATGAAGGTCAGCAGGACTAAGACAGGATATATGTGTGTGAACGAGAGGGAGGATAGAGGAATGGTGAGGATGTGAGGATGCAGGGAGTAAAGGTGGTGAAGGTGGATGAGTTTAAATACTTGGGATCAACAGTTTAGAGTAATGGTGAGTGTGAAAGAGAGAGGTGAAGAAGGGAGTACAGGCAGGATGGAGTGGGTGGAGAAGACTGTCAGGAGGGATTTGTGACAGACAAGTACCAGTAAGAGTGAAAGGGAAGGTCTACAAGAGGGTAGTGAGACCAGCTATGTTATATGGGTTGGAGACAGTGACACTGACAAAAAGGCAGGAGTCACAGCTTGACTTGGCAGCATTGAAGATGTTAAGATTTTCACTGGGTGTGATGAGGATGGACAGGATTAGGAATAAGTATATTAGAGGGTCAGCCCAGGTTGGAAGGTTTGGAGACAAAGCCAGAGAGGCAAAATTACGTTGGTTTGGACATGTGCTGAGGATGGATGCAGAGTATATTGGGAAAAAGATGCTAAGGGTGAAGCTGCCAGGTAACAGGAAAAGAGGAAGGCCTAAGATAAGGTTTATGGATGTGGTGAGAGAGGACATGCAGGTGACTGATGTGACAGAGCAAGATGGAGAGGACAGGAAGAAATGGAAACAGTTGATCTGCTGTGGCGACCCCTGATAGGAGCAACCGAAAGAAGAAGAAGAAGATTAACAGTACCTTATTCATCATTATGATAGTTACTTCAACACTGCATTTCAAAAAAAAGATCTTCAGGCCAATGATAGTTTCTGTAAGGTCCACAGGTTGGTATGGTATATATGAAAGTTCCCTCTCCAATAATGATACATCATGTTTGGATAAAATTTTTCTGGATATATTCCATACTAGTGACTGTTTGTTGAATTCCACATCTTCTTGATGGTTTGACTCTGTCCATTGTCAGGTATGTATTTCCTTTTGAGCCCTCAGCTTCTGGATTGACTCTGATTTCTGATGTCCCTCCAGTTGATAGGTAAAAGCTTGTTCCTCAGATGGATGGGATTGGTGAGGCATAATTTTATGTCTCACATCAGACTGAATGATGTTGGTAGATCCTACATCATCATATGATGTAGAGTTCTGACTATCATGCACAGCAACACTATCTATGATAGATTTGTCATTCATAATATTGTTGTTCATAGACTTTTTCAAAGTCATTGGCATATTATGATCTGACACATATGCACCTCCACATTGCAGCACTTCAAAAAAAATATACACAGCATCTCTGAAAATCTTTGGAATCTCTCTTTATGTTCTTAATCTTTGTCTGGAGAAGTTTCCTTTCACACAAGGTCTCTGAATCAATCAACTCTGTTAGTTTACTATCTGCAACTTGTTGAGGAAATGAGAAAATGTTTCATACAACTTATTTTGTTGTGGTTTTATACTTGCTAAACGTTTGTCTTCTTCTGATTTAAAGAAATTATTTAGCAGTCTCATATAACTGAATCCTGTATCTAGATTTTAGGTGTAAAATATATCTAGTTATGGAAATCATCATCCAGAGCTGTTAAAACAATGGCAACAGGCAAAGATTAAAAAGATAGAGAGAGATACCAAAGATTTTTGGAGAGGCCATGTATTTGCATGGCCTATGAGTAATGAAAGATAATCATATCCTGGTATTAAACTTAAGCATCCTAATAATGATTATTCATCTAATAAAGATTCCAGCGTGTCAGAATGACAAATCTATTATAGATAGTGTTGCTGTGCATGATATTCAGAACAGAACTGACAGTGTTCATTATTCTACAACATTGACTGCATCAGAGTTGCTACAGTTTCCTATTCCTGCACTTGCTGTTCAACTCCAGCTGAACATTTGTACTGGTTTCCCATGGAAGGCTCCAAAGTATCTCCATGTGGCAACTAATCAGATGTTCCTGCTCCACTAGCTTTGCCTTAATTTGAGGATCCATTACTCTATCCTGCTGTGATGTTTTCTGAGTTAGATTTTGTACACTAAATCCTTCAATTCACTGGCAATCCATAACATCAAATTCCATTTCTTTAACTTCTCAATCACTAATCCTATTTTCTACTTTTTCTCTTTGCTTTCTTATTTTTTTGTATTGTAAAATTTTCCATGTCCAGATGCCTTTGCCTATATTTCTCTTCAAATATCTTTGGTGCTGGTCTTTTTGTATTGATTAGTTTTGCCTTTTGCTTTGCATAAATATTACACCATATTAAATCTCTTTCTCTTTCCCATGTCCATATTTCTTCAGATGTCTCCTGATCCTCCTGTTTCTCCTTACTTTGGGGGCTCATTGCTCCAGCATGCTGTGATGTAACCCATGTTTAATTTAATTTTACATTTGTTTACTGGGAAAGCCCAACTTGGAACAAAGCCAAGTTTCAGCAGAGGCCCAGAGAGAAACCCTCCAGATGCATGTCTTTACAATATGGGAGAAAACCGGAACACCAACCACACAAACGCAGGGAGGACATGCAGACTCCATACAGAAGGCACCCCAGCCAAGAGTTGAACTGGAGAACCTCTTGCTGTGAGATGACAATGCTACCACTGCACCGTCTAACTGCTGATCTTAGACTTTCTACACTAAATCCTTCACTTTGCAAGTATTCCAGAACCAACTTTTATTTATTTAACTTCTAGTTTACTAATCTGTTCTACGTTCCCTCTAAGTGATCTTATTTTTTTTGTTGTGAAATTTTCCACATCTGGATTTCTTTGCCTGTATTTTTCTTTGAATATCTTCGGGGCTGCCTTTTTGTGTTAATTAATTTGGCTTTGTGCTTTGTATAAATATTGCACCATATCAGATCTCTCTTTCTTTCTCATGTCCATATTTCTTTTTTATACCTTTCAAACGTCTCCAGATTTTGTTCTTTATATTTTCATGCTTCCTCAGTTGCTTCTTTTGCCAAACATCTCAAGGTTTCTTGGTCTATATAATGTTTCTCATAAATCTGTTGTGTTAATGAACATAAATTTTCATGTGAAGCTTCTGTCAGTTTTTCTTCAGGAAGCATTTTTCTTTCCTCTAATTTCTCTGTTAATCTTTTTGTATATCTTCTGTCTAGAAATTCTGGGCTTCTTGCATAACAATAACAATACATAATTTTTTTCTTATCATCAATAGTCCACTCTATTATCTTTATGGCTCTATTTTGGCCTATGAGTTTTTGCGATTTTTGTGGACTGTTACCTCCTCCCACAACAAGGGGGTCATCTTCAAAACTGGGCACTTTTTCATGCTGGTTCTTGTGCACCCAGCTATATTCTTTATTTTTTAACATACTTCTGTCCATGATATATGTTATATAAAATACAATCTATATATCAGTGTCATCTTGGTGAGATTTTGTGAAAAAACAGGATCCATGTCATGAAGCTACTCAACAAGCCTTGAGGAAGAATTAAATTCCAAAAATACTACTCTTGTTTTGCTTGCTGACTTACCATCTCTCCATTCAGACTCTAACATTCGCTCTTTTTTAATTTCTCCAAACCTGCTGGGTTTCTAACACCATGATGGGAATGGACCCTATTCCTAAGTCAAAGTATGATTAAAGTTCATGAAATTAGTATTGTTTCAGTCTTTGATGTAAAACAGAAGTATTCTTTGCAGCACCTGCAATGTGCCCAGTAATGACTCATTCTGCAATTTGCATGGTGTTACATATATTGATAACATATATAATACGATCATAGATTCTTTTTCATAAGACCCATTGCTCCTATTACTATTGGAACTGTCTGCGTATCTTTCTTCCACATTGCTCTTGTTTCTGCCTGCAAATCCTGATATTTTATGGCTTTGTCTCTCTGTATGCAAGACACTGTGGTCACTGAGTGTAATGATTTCAATGATCAATGCTACTTCTTGTCTTCTTTCCATGGACCTCTATATCTGATTTTCTCACATCTATCTTTTGAACTGTTGGTAATGGATGATCCCATGTGATGTAGACCATCATTTTCTATGATGCTTTCTGGCTGATGTTTCCAATGTTTTTCAGTTACTATAATATTATAATGTTTGCACAATCCCCAGTACAACAGTCTTGCCACATTATTATGCCTTTCAGTATACAGTCCTTTTGCCATTAATAGGTCACAACCAGCAACAAGGTGTGCAACTGTTTCCAATTCTGTTTTACAAAACCTACAATTGTCTGTTTCTCCCACATGTTCAATGGACTTTGTAAACCAATGTGTACTTAGTCCACTATCTTGGGCCGCCGATATTAACCTTTCATCTTTTGGTTTGAATTTGCCTCTCCTTAACCATTCCTGCTTTCTATCCTGATCAATATGAGGTTGTTCAGGAGTTTTCTATGTTTGCAACTATAGTTATGCATTTTCCACATTTCTTGCCTTCACATCTGATCCTTCTCCTTATATACTTTATTTTGTTTTTTTGGCACATTCAATTGCTTCCTGAATTTTATCTACTTCTGGTTTGACTTCCATTCCCACTTGATGCCGATATTCTTCTGCTAGACTAAGAAGGGAAGTCATCTTAGATTTTTTGTCCTCATGTTTCAAAACTTTCACTATGTTTGGGTCTTGTGAGGTCAGCAGATATGTATGCAGCCCTATAATTGCAGATCTATACAGTTATCAATTTCAAGGAGGCCTATACCTCTTTTGCAACTGGGAATATATAATCTTGGTATACACTGATTTTTATAAATCATTTGGTGAGCATGAAGCATCCTTCTTGTTTTTATGTCTAATCTCTCCAGCACCTTTTGGGGCCAGTCAATAACTCCAAAACAGGAAGAGCAAACTGATTTATAGGTTGAACTTTGTTCCTAGATGTCAACACTGTTTTCAAGATTAATTTAAGTCTTCTAAAATATTCCTTACTGAGTTTTATTTGCATTTGTTCATGTTTTATTGTTGATCCTTCCATCAATTCCCAAATATTTATACACTCCCTCTTGCTTAAGTTCTTTTATTTCGCATTCCTGACCCAAATTTATGTTTTCTTGGTGTTGCAACTTTCCTGCTTTAAAGGTTGCTTTTGCACATTAATCTTTATCAAGACCAAATGGCATTCTTACATCATCTGAAAAAGTTTTGACTACTTGCAGTTGTGCTTTCTGGTCCTCATCTGATGAGCTATATAGTTTTAAATCATTGACAAAGAGAAGATGAGAAGTCTTCACACTTTGTTGCTTTCTGGGAGCCACATTATAGCCATGACCTAATCTGTTAGGCAGCTTAATGTGTTAAGAGCAAGACAAAAGAGGAGCAGTGACAGAGAGTCGCTCTGGAATATCCCTCTTTGGATTTTTATCCCTGGAATAATAATTTGTCCTTTATCATGGCTTAACTGCAAAGTGATTTGCCACTGTTTCATGGTTGCTGTAATATAGTTTATCAGTGTAGGGTGTAGCTTATACATTTTTAAGCACTCTTTTATCCATGCATGTGGGATACTGTCAAATGTTTTTTGTAATCTATCCATGCCATACTTAGATTCGTCCCCCTTTTACAGTTCCCCACTATGACTTTATTTAACAACAAATTATCCTTTGTTCCATATGACTTTCTTTTGTTAACCTATTGCTCTATTGTCATACTTGAGTTTTCTTCTAAACGACTATAAACTCTGATGGCATGAATTCCAGTGTATAGTTTATACATTATTGTAATCCCCTCCATTAGGATTAATGCTATGTCCTGGAAGAATTTGTTCACAGCTCAGTCAACCTGCAGGCCAGACTTACAGTCATCATAGCTTCTCTTTCCAGACAGACTTCATTTAGTGGTTGCTACCTACCTTTTTCAAACCTTTGGTACTACCTGTTCTTAAAATAAATGTTCTTGTCATTTTCATCAATGTACTCACAGTGGCTCAACAGACAGCATCCTCAACTTTGGGCTCTGCTTGTGAGCTCTGCTTACACACCTCATGCGTGGATCTTTTTTTTATTGCAGGTACTGGATTACAGCATAAGTGACTGCTGTACTCCTGAGGTGTCATCCTTCAGATGCCATGTTAAACTGAGCTTGCACCTGCCTATGTTTTTGGAAACTCAGGTGGATGTAAAAGATCCGAGGATATTTATGGAAAAGACTCAAGGAATTTTCCCAGTGTCATAGCCAAATAGCCAGAATAAATATCATCTTGGGTCTCCACTGAAAAGAGGCCATAATACATATATATATATATATATATATATATATATATATATATATATATATATATATGTATGGGTTCACTTTATAACATCGAAATACTGAAATGTCGAATTTCAGTATTTCGAAGCTATAAAGTCGAATGTTCAAAATAGCGAATGTTCATAATCGCGAATTTGACGTATGTCAAAAATATGTCGAATTCGCGGTTATGAAGTTGCGCTATGTAATGTCTGGGTTTGTGTTTTGTTGGTGAGCGGTGCCATGTTTGGATGTAGGTGTTATGTCAGGTAAGTGAGTGTTTTGTAAGGGTTTTGAGTGGGAGTTAGAGTGTGTGTGAGGGATTGGAGAATGTGCGTGTGTGAGTGAGCTTTTGTGTTGTGTTTGTGCGATCTCGGAGTTAGTATATATAAGTAGGGTGTGTGTGTGTGTGTGTGAGTTGTGTATGTGTGTTGTTTTTTTGTTTATGTTGTGATGTGGATGTTTTGTTGTATGTTTAGTGTAGTGTGTGTGGTGTTTTCGGTTATGTGGTTTCACGGTTTTTGTTTGTCGGTGTTTTGTGGATTCGGTTTTATAGTCTCGAGATACTGAAATTCGATATTTCAGCATTTCGAGGTTATAAAGTGAATCCATATATATATATATATATATATATATATATATATATATATATATATATATATATGTATATGTGTGTGTGTGTGTCTATATATGTATATACATACATATTCATATATATATATATATATTTATATATATATATATATATATATATATATATATATATATATATATATAGAAAGAGAGAGAGAGAGAGAGATACGCACACAGGCATATACATACTCAGAGTAGTTCAACTATTAAAAATTTAAACTCAGTGTCAGTACCCCCACCACACACACACACACACACACACACACACACACACACACACACACACACACACACACACACACACACACACACACACACACACATACATGCCACACATTTAACACGTGTCTGTAGTGTTAAAGTCACTCTTTTTTAAACTTTTCACAACAACATGCCTACATTAGGACATATTATCTTCTTGAGTACCCCCTATAGCAACATCATTTTGTGAATTTTTGCTTTTGAATTTATGCCACTTTATAATAGACAAAGTAAAAAGTAACAAATCTTTAGGGAAACTTGTCGTTGTACTGGGATTGTACATGTAAATCTCTAGGTGTGAGGAGATGCTTAAGCTGCAGAGATTTACATTTTTCCCCCAAACAATCTTTGCCCCTATCCTTCCTAGTCCCCAGAAGTAGAAACCTCAATAGTAGTACAAATACAATGTGCATCCCCATAGATTTATGTTAAATTGCAATGTGCCTTGTGTGCTCAGGAAGTTATTCAGAGCGATTCACTTAATTTTACATGTATTTTAAATAGATCTGTCCAAGAGATGCTTCCGTTCTATAAATCATTAATAACACTTATATCCTTCTATAATACTGCATATTTTTCTTCTTTTTTTCAAACATCATCCCAAATGATGTTTCTCTTATATAAATTGTTAATAATTTACTAAGCTATAATGCTACCTTTTGCTTGTTTGTAATGAAACTTTTAATCCATTTAGAAAGAATACGGAGCTACACAAAATGGATTACTGAAGTCAATATCACAATGATGAAAACTATCTAGAAACACCAGATTCTGATTCATGGAGTGGCAGTTTATGTTTAGTGTTTGCACTGTTCTGTTGAGTTATTATTTTTAAATTATAATGCTCATGTGGTAAACACACAATCTAGGAATTTACTTCTTATAATTGAATTTGTTATTAAGATAAAAAAGAGACCATGTCAAAACTAAAGTGCAAGCCTGCCATTAAATATCAAACATAATGGGATTATAAAAAAATATATAAAATAGTTTGGATAATGAGATATGTGACATAAACAATGTATAATGGCCTAACAGTTTTTCAGTGACCCAGATTTGTAAGTTTGGTTATACATTATTAATTTATCAGTGATGTATACCCTTTTATATGTAACAAAACAAACGAGAATGAGAAGACTTTGGAGGCAAGTGCCGCACAAAAGTAAACTTTATTGAAAAAATGTTAAGAGCATTCATCCTTTGATTTAATGGACTTCAGAACAACTCATGATTCACCAATTGAATAATTACATAATTAGTAAACCTTAATTAACCATCTTATCATCTCAGTAATAAAAATAAATATAAAACCACTACCCCTGAACCAAACATTATAGTCTGTTGAAACAGGGTCTATATTAGGTAATCGAACTTTCAAAAGTTCGGCTGTCATATGGTCGACACCATATGATCTAATTTTTGAAAGTTTGAATGTTTTAATGGAGATCTTCATACTGCGCGGAATGGGAAGATTTCCCTTTTCTGCAGTGTAGTGCAATCTCAGAGTTGGTATATTTAAAGAGTGGGGGGTATGAGGAGGTGCAGCCACTCACGTGGGGTGTGCAAGGGAGCTTGCCCCCTGCTTAAAACATACAGATAGGTTATTTGTGCAGTTTATTTTATTTTATTAGATGTTCAAACTTTTAAAAGTTCGATCATATGATGTCAACCATATGATAGTCAAACTTTTGCAAGTTCGATTATCTAATATAGACCCTTGAAACATAGGCTATCTAAAAGGAAAATGTTTCAACAGACTCAGAGTTTAGGGGTAGTGGTTTTATATATACATATATATATATATATATATATATATATATATATATATATATATATATATATATATACACACACACACACACACACACACACACATATATATATATATATATATATATATATATTTTTTTTTATTACTTTGTAATTTTTAATATTGTTCATTTTTTTACAGACATAACTATTCTATTTATTTTTTGCAGCATTCATATGTTGATAGTGATTTTATATTTGTTGGGTGTCATTGTTTTATTGAAATTGATTAGTTTTGTGGATAATGAGATGGTTAATTAAGGTATGCTAATTATGTAATTATTCAATTAATTAATCCTTAATGAGAGTTAAGATTAGGCTATAAAAGCCTTGTGTTTCATTCATGAGTTGTTTTAATGAAGTCCATTAAATCAGTGGATGAAAGCGTTTAATATTTTTTCAATAAAGTTTACTTTTGTGTGACACTTGGCTCTGAAGTCCTCTCATTCCTGTTTGTTTTGTTAAATAGCTTGTCATTGTGGAAACCTTTTATATATCCAGTACATCTCCAGGCCACTCTCCTTGTCATCTTCTTCCTATCGGTAAAGAAGGTCTAGCTGCCACCATTTCACGTCACTGCAGTGATACCTACTCTGTTCACTAGTCATCATGCCAGCAGCATCTGTCACTGCCATAGTGAGGCAGTACCAGACATACACCTTACATGTTCCCATTGGTTCCTAAATAACAATTACAGAATGATTTGGACACACCACTGGGACACCTCTCAAATATCAGTGTCCTCAGAAACAATTCCATTCTTCACATCTCCAGCTAGGGAATCATTGCTGGTGTCTTGTGGTTATGCCCATTTCCAGTTGTGAGATTTGTTGTGCAAGTTTCAGAAACTCAACATCACAGTCAGTGGCAGGGCTGATAACAGGTCATAACAGTTTTTAATTTTTGAGTGACAAACTAATGTTACAACATTTCAGTTTTTAAGTTTTCATAGGATCTTAAGATCACAGGTAGTTACTAGGCTACTGGCCCTAAGGCCCTTACAAGCCTATCCAAGAATTTAGCTCATGTTCCAACAAGTCAGCACCCGATGCCACTCTCCAGCAGGGACACAGGTGGAATCCCAGAGGTGTATTTTCTGTTCACCATCCAGTTATCCAGGTTGCCCTTAAAAAGGGTTAATGAGGTACTTTGCTTGACATGGAGTGGGAGTCTATTTAATAAAATGGGGGAGTCTCTGGAACACAAATCAGTCCTGCCAACAAGTTCTATTGATGTCACAGACCAAGTTGAGATTGCCGGTGCAGGTTACTTGAGTGGAGCTTGACTTCTGCATGTGGTTTGTGAGGTACATGCCGAAAGGGGCATTGTACTCAATAATGGGTTCTATAAGGGAAGAATACAGGGATGTTATGACCACCTTGTCCCTGGATGAGATACCCTTACTAATGAGGTGGGCCTAGCAGAAAGCTTTCTGTACAATGGAGGCAATATGGTGGTCAAAAGTCAATTTGCTATCAACCTGGGTGCCCAAGTCCCTCATGACTGATTGTGCGCTTAGGACCTTATTATTAATGTGATAATTTGTGGGGATGTCACACTCCCCAAAGGGGATGATGATGCATTGTTTCTGGCACCAGTCATTTCTTTGGATGGAACTCTCAAAACTGGTGCAGGTCTGGAATAACTTCAGCACAGCTCGAACAGTGAAACTTGCTTTAATTTAATTTAATAATAAACTGAATGAAACATTCACTAGTTGAGCGCTTTCATCTGTCAGCATACAGACTTCCTCAGAACTAGTAACTAAAAATTTTACGAAATTTTAATTAGCCAGAAATGGCGCCAAAAATATTTAAAGGAACATCTTCCTGTTTTGTTTAAAACATTGCACTTGAATCCATTAATACAAAGATATTCTAAAAAGTTATATAAAAAATATTATATAAAAAATGTTATATATCACTTAAATGTGTTAAATACATAATAAATAATAATAATAATATAACACTGTATGTTAAAACTACATTCAAGTCAGATACTGATTGCTAACCTAATATTAGAAAAGGTTTAATGCTGATACTATCATTGATGCCCGGGAATCTAGTGGCATCTGTAAGTATTTGCCACTTACTTTCTTTTAATGCCAAAGACATTTTCCAATTCCCTCCATATGGATGACCTGGTCAATAATAGCAAATTTAAATAAATGTTGCTCCCCTTTATCACGTATATGTCTATATAATGCATTATTCTTGTCTTTCACTTGTATCTTATAATAATGTTCATAAATACGTCTTTTTAACTGTCTTTCAGTTTTACCTATATAAAATGCAGGGCAGGCAAGACAGGTGGCTAGATATACCACCTGCTTGGTATTACAATTGCCTGCCCTGCAACAGACATATGTATGATTGGTGTCTTCAAGCTTGATGTTTACTACTTCATTGATACACCCACATTGTTTGCAACGTCCACATTTTTTAGTCCCCTTCTGGGCATCCTTAACACTTCCATGTTTACTAGCTCTTTCTAATAACCTTTTAATATTCGGTGCTGTCTTATAAACAAAAAATGGATGACTCCCTAATTTCATACCTATATTGTCTGATATTGTTATCAAATCCCAGTGCATTTGTATTATTTCTTTAATAAAACTTACGTACGGTGTGTACATCAAAACACACACTCTATCGTTAATCACATTATAAGGTTTATTACCAATATTTTTCATTTGTTTGTCCCCACTTTCAGAATTCAATCTACCTAATAGTGGTGAATATTTATTACCCCATTGTTTTTTAACAAAATCTACTGTATCTTTAAGCATAACTATAGGGTATCCTCTATTCCTAAACATATTAAAAATGAATTCCATTTCTACCTCCATGATTTCATTAGTGGAGGACATACGCGCTGCTCTTATGCATTGTCCCTTAATGACATTTTTAAACATATGTGGTGGATGGTTGCTGTTGAATTCAATGTAATCATTAGAAAATGTTGTTTTTCTATATATCCTGGAAGCAAAACCATCCTTCACATGACTAATGTAAGTGTCTAAGTACGCGATTCCCTTTAAATTTATATTATATGTGAATCTTAAAAATTGTGTCGTCCCATTTATGTACTCTATAAATTCAGTTATTATGTCTTTTTGACCCTTCCATAAAATGAATAAATCATCCAAATATCTAGCATAGAATGCTATGTCCAGGTAAAATCTACTTTTAAACAAATATTCGGACTCCCATTTTAACATCACTAGATTTGCAAATATGGGGGCACACGATGCCCCCATAGCAACCCCTTTACTCTGTCTGAAGTATTCACCTTGAAATATTATATAATTGTGGTCTAGGACTAGTGCCATCATGTCTGTAATTAGACAAATCCTATCCCAACTCAAGTTAGAAAATTTCCTCAAACTGTTACTAAAAAATTCCAGTCCAATATCCTTAGGAATACTTGAAAATAAATCTGTAACATCAATGGTTAAATAAATCAAATCTTCATTCCACAAATCTGATGTCAATCTGCCCAAAAAATTCCATGAATCTTTCATTAGATGTGGAATGTTCTCATACACATGTTTGGTCCATCTATCAATTGCTACCCCTAAATTATATGTTTTAGATTTAGATCCAGAGATAATGGGTCTAAATGGAGGATTTCTAATAGATTTATGGACCTTAGGTATACCTATTAAATGAGCCATAATGGGATATTCAACTTTCAAGAATGTATAAATTTCATTGGTAATTCTGTTATCTAAAAAATATTCTTCTAGAGCCAAATTTATATCCAATGTTAATTTGATTAATTGAAACAACCTCATAATTACCTGACTCATGCAATAAATTATGTATTTGTGTATTATAGTCGAAGGTGTTGTAGACAACAACACCTCCCCCCTTGTCAGGTTTCATTATTCTAATTTCATTATTGTGCATTAATTGATTCAAACACTTCCGTTCGTTTATTGTTAAATTATCTTGAAAAACCTTGTAGTGTGAATTTCCTTTTTTTATATTACTATTTAGCCAATAAATGTCTTTACATACCATTTTTTTCAAAATTGGCTACTTGTGTATTAGGCATTGGGACATATGAACTTTTTTTCTTTAGTTCTTTATGTCCATTTACTTCCTCATTGTCCACTCTTTCTTCAAATTGCACAGCTAAGTTCAACCTTCTACAATATAACTTAACTTATTTAATAGTATCAACTACATTAAATCCTATATTAGGAATACATTTCATACCTTTGCTCAATAACTGAATGAATTCCTGACTAATTACTAAATCTGTGTAATTAAATACATTAAAACCATTATAAGTGCTTAAAATATTATTATTATTTTGTTTTTCATTATGTAAATTATCTTTCACTCCATCAAAGTATTCCCTTGAATATTGTTTAGTATTTATTAATTGACCAGCTGGGTTTTCATTAATAGAATAGGGAATACAAATGTCAAGAAAGCTGTTGCTATTCTTATCTACCTTAATTTTATTTATCTTACTTTCCTGTTCCATTGGGTGTACTGCCTCTTGGGGGCTGGATAAAATCTGCCCCCTTGAAAATTTTCATCTCTTTCTACATTCCTTGATATATACCTATAACTGCTATGTCTCTCCTTTTGCACATTTTTTCTATCCTGTGGCCATACATATGCTCTTTTACACTGATACTGTTCAATGTCACGCTGGATCTTCCCATTTTTCTTATGATAGATACTATACGCTTTATTTTCAGCTGTTTGAAATTGCTTATTTATACAAATCTCTCCATAATTCAAAGTCAATATGCTTTACAATGTCTTAATTTAGACCTTCCACTTCTCTAACTAAAGTTGACAATTTTTCATCATTTATTTTAATTAACAATTTCATATAAACAAACCCAAAACCATCAAACATATTGTTAAATTCATTGATAACGCCTTCATTATAGTCAACACCCATAGGTAATTTAAAAAATCTGAGCCCTTTAGGCACTATTTGTATGTTTATACACCTCGCCAAATATGCATTATCAATCTTTGTGTTCTTGATTTGAAGCAATTTCTTACCTAAATTAAATATCATTTCTTTCAAAGGGTCGTTTGAGGAACTCAAACGTCTTCCATTAACATGAGTATTTTGCTCTATATTATCAAAATCAAACTCATCGCACAAAAATTGATCCATAACATCAGTGTTGGGATGTGCAACAACTTTAGAGTCCATAAACTTATTTCCCAACTGTCGCTTAGATTTAATTTCAATGCGTGGACTAGAAACAGTTTTATTATTTACAGTACATTTAATGTATTTATTCTGTGTCCTTGTAATCGCCGAATATGTTTTTACTGGTTCACCATCCAGTTATCCAGGTTGCCCTTAAAAAGGGTTAATGAGGTACTTTGCTTGACATGGAGGGGGAGTCTATTTAATAAAATGGGGGAGTCTCTGGGACACAAATCAGTCCTGCCAACAAGTTCTATTGATGTCACAGACCAAGTTGAGATTGCCGGTGCAGGTTACTTGAGTGGAGCTTGACTTCTGCATGTGCTTTGTGAGGTACATGCCGAAAGGGGCATTGTACTCAACAATGGGTTCTATAAGGGAAGAATACAGGGATGTTATGACCACCTTGTCCCTGGATGAGATGCCCTTACTAATGAGGTGGGCCTAGTAGAAAGCTTTCTGTACAATGGAGGCAATATGGTGGTCAAAAGTCAATTTGCTATCAACCTGGGTGCCCAAGTCCCTCATGACTGATTGTGTGCTTAGGACCTTATTATTAATGTGATAATTTGTGGGGATGTCACACTCCCCAAAGGGGATGATGATGCATTGTTTCTGGCACCAGTCATTTCTTTGGATGAAACTCTCTTGGTGGATGTCCACATCACTAGGGGAATTAATGACAATGCCCAGCTTACAGTCATCTGCAAACTTGGCCAGCCATAGCCCACTGGTTTTGGCCTGCACCTCAGAAAAGTATATCCCAAACAACAGAGACCCCAAGAGCATTTCTTGGAGTACACCTCTCATTACAGGTTTACTGCTTGAGGTGACTTCCCCTATTTTGATTAGGTGGGCTCTATCAGTAAGCCAGTTTGCTACCCATCTGGTAACATATGGACTGATGCCTAGTTGAGAGAGTTTATCTATTATACCCGAGTGGGGAATAGTATTGAAGGCTTTGGCCAAGTTTCACAATGCAAGTTTGGTGGTGTGAAACATGGTAACCTCAGTGAGCCACCTTGCACATGATTCAACAATGATAGTACTTTTGCTGTACGATGGCCATAGTCTTCACATGCTGAGGCTCAATGTTGTGTGGGAACCCTTGCAGTTTTCATATGCCCAAGCATGCACAATACACCTTGCAGGTGTGTGCACAATGTCATATAGAACTTTCCAGGATGTTTTCTCATTGGGAAAATGTGCAGATTTAGAAATTCAAAAACATTAATGAGTTAAGCTGTCATCGGCATGACCAGAATTCCTAGAGGCATAAATCTGTGTAGTATAACTAAGAGTGACTGCATTGATCCTTATCTTGCTACAGAAAAAAATCATGGAGCTACAATTTGAAAACAAAATACAGAAGACTTGAGGAAGGAATACTGAATTCCATCTTGTTAAAGGTATGTCCACTTTCTTTCACAGTACTACCTACAAATGCAAGTACATCAATGAATATGTTTGCAAATACATGACAGGAGGATTTAAAGATCTTTGCTTTGGGGGAAAGAGTAGTAAAAGATTCTAACAGACTGTTGTGCACAAGGAATATTAAGGTTAATAGGAAACACACCCAGCAGAAGCAATAGTGTAGTACAGGTTTTAAAGGAAACAAGCCAGTCTTGACATTAGACTGGATAACGCATGTCTTTGCAGGCACATAGGATATGATTACATTACATTTGGGTGGAGGGGGAGCATTCCATGAATACGGTCACCTGCAAGTTGTAACTTGTGTGTGCTGATTTTTATTTCTTATGGGAATTATCTTAAAGGTGCTTGCAGGCCAAACACTGTTAGAATGGCACTAGATAACGCTTATGTGTATGATTAAAACCCTCATAGGGGTACACAGACAAGTAATCATACAGTAAAGAAGTGAGTGGGCAGAAGAAGTTAGTGGTGCCATGGTGACATGCTGTTTTTCATACTCAAAGCAATTTGTCTAGCAATGAAAAGCAAGGTTTCCACAGACAAAAATAGTCAGTAAACAAAGTTGTCTGATGCAGACAATAAGGTACAAAAGGAGGCACTCTGTCTTCAGGGCCAACAGCTCTTCAACCCAGATACTGTCAAACATCCCTACCAAAACCACACATGGTATTCTGGTTAACATCAATGTTGTCAGTGGCCAGGACTACAGTTATGAACATGTGCAAAGTAGGCCAGTAGCATTACCTGTGATGCAGAAAAATGATTTCTCCTCCTTGCACTTGAAGGTGGGTTGATGAGACGGGCTCCACTGGTTGAGCCACCTCTTAAAGAGATGGAGGAGTATCTAGTTTGTGTCAGAGGGAGAACATCATCTTCACAATTCTACACCATGGTGTTAGACAGAGGCACTCTGCAAAGTGCCCCTAGAATATCCATCAGAGATGCCCAAGGTTGGTATTGCTATACCTGTATTAAAATATGATTACTTTAGATTGCCCCCACTCAGTGCATATCATGGTAATTCTGTGTGCTCCATGTAATATAGGAACATCAGGGATATAAACAGCAAGAGTATCTTCGCAAGGTAAGGTAAGGTATTTTCCAGTACTGTTAGTACACAGTGTATTATTAAAGCTGCACTGACATTATGTATAAGGTGTATGTATGTAGTGGTGGGGTATTATATTTATACTGGGCTGTCTGTTTTGCTGTGTTCACAAGTGAATCCCTATGCAGCACCATCTCTATGGGCTACTCATCAACATCTGCCACAATCAGCACAAGGTGTGGAGGGTGAACATATTGGGGGGAATGTACTGGTGCTTATCCATGACAGAGGTACTATCCTACACACAAACTAGCTGCCTCTGTAGGTGCAGGACCATTGTGGAGGTACAGGCTAATATCACCACAGCCATTACTGAGTTGATAGAAATAATTCTAGGTATGAGGTATGACTTCTGGAAGTGTATATCCCATATGTGTGACAATTTTGATCAAGTCATTCACATACATGTGCAATGTCCTCTCACACCCACATGTCAAGTGACAGGTACTTCCTATGCAGCCAATCTACTGCTATCTCGACAGATGGTGGTCATGGATGACCAATGTCACAGTCATGCAGTGCTAGAATGTCCATGGCAGCATCAGCTATGGAAGTGACTACAGCCAGGAAAGTGCATCCCATTAGTTGTCCCAGATGAGGCAGTGGCATGTCTTCTAACGGATGCTTGTCACAGTAATACAGCAAAACACCATCTAACTAAAGCCATGGTACTACCCATGCAACGTCTGGTAAGGCACCTCTCATAGGAGCCCTTGTCCTGACCAATAGATTGAGCCACAATGCTTAAACTACTGCTGTGGCTTTTCCAGCACACATACATACATACACACACATACACACACACACACACACACACACACACACACACACACACACACACACACACACACACACACACACACACACACACACACACACACCACTACAGCTTCCAGTGCCAGTGCTTGACACACTCAAACAACCCATGACAGTGGCCCATGGGAAAGTCATTGTGCAATATTTCCCTCCATCTTCATATCCTACAAACAGTGTAACCGTATGTTTTCACTTACAACAGTCACTCATTTTCCTGTGAAAGACATTGTGCCCTTGTGTTCCCATCCCCACATATCCAAATGATGATACTTGTGACCAGTCCTTTGTACATTGTTACTCGTATTGCCTGTGTCTGATGCACAGTGTGGCAAACCCATGCTTGAGTAAGATTAGTCTAGTGTTGGGTTTGCATGCATCAGTTTTACTGTAGTGCATACGCTGTACACTGGACAGTAGCTGTGTACAAACTGCTGCCTCTTTGTCAGCACCAATGCATACTGAACCCATCTCCATCTACCATAATCCTACTCTACTCTTGACTCCTCCAGTCCTTCATCTGGTTCACCCTCTACTACCCGTTATGCTAGGAGCTCTTCTTCCTGCAAGTGTCCCCTGTAACTGCTTCCTAAGTATGATATTGTGTAGCATTGTGTAGCATTACACATAAAGAAAAGAAAACATTTCAGCACATCTGCCATCGTTGTACTGCAGGGAACCATCTAATGGCTCCAGGTAGTCAGAACAATCCTTCAGCTGCTCAAACACATACTACACAATGATCCTGATTTGGGATAAGGTATTGTTTTATCCATGGATTGACCGGTTCCATGGATTTCTGGTATATGCCATCAGCCAGGGCTCTGGGACATTTATTTACTTATTTTTTTAACATTTATTTATTTATTTGCATATGTTGACAATGAAAGTCTTCTTGGCAAAGATCTTTTTCAGTGGAGGCCCAGGTTGAAAAGCTTCAGCACAATTATATATTTAGGTTACATTTTAAAGCTACATTTCTTACACAGTTTCCTATTTAGGGGCATAGTAGTATAATCCAATAAAGTTATCAGAGAAATTAGAGTGGGCATTAGAGGTGGAGACTTTGACAGTGTGTTGGAGGCTAGGGAGGTGCTTTGGAAACTGACTTTAGATTCAACACATTATGTATAAGGTGTATGTATGTAGTGGTGGGGTATTAAAGCTTCAGCACAATTATATATTTAGGTTACATTTTAAAGCTACATTTCTTACACTGTTTCCTATTTAGGGGCATAGTAGTATAATCCAATAAAGTTATCAGAGAAATTAGAGTGGGCATTAGAGGTGGAGACTTTGACAGTGTGTTGGAGGCTAGGGAGGTGTTTTGGAAACTGACTTTAGATTCAACACATTCTCCTTGGTTTTAGTTATGTAAAGATACATTTTCATACATTTTTAAATGGAAATAAATACATTTTGTGTTAAGTAAATAAAGCATATCCTAATGAAGCTAGCAATGCAGGTACAGTGTAAAATAAGTTCCAGTAATACATTTGATGAGGTAACTGCAATGACTGACAGTGTCCAATGAAGTTAGGGTTCTGAGGTAGTTGAACTGAAGGTATATGTATATAATAACTGAAGAATAGGGAGGGGCAGAGTGTGTCAGTTCTGTTGAAATGAGACAATGGTTAAATGCAAAAGAGTGATGTAGGAAAAAGTATTACGGTAAATAGGAAAATATATTATTAGTGATATTACAGAGAAAACGTCTAACAAAAGGTATCAGTTATGACACATCTGGTAGCACTAATACGATGCCCCTGGGAAATCACCCCTCACATACCAATAGTAGAGGTTGATGTGTATTATATGTGGAAGTCCTGATAACCACCTGTGTGGCCTGCTGATGCATTGTAGATGATACCCTATGTATTACAGGGCAATTGATGAGTGACACCCATTACTGTTCACATACCTTTTTCCCAGGTCCCAAGGTGGGACCTTTATTTCAATGTAGATGCAGTTTAGGGCTTCTAGTACCTCAGGGAAATGGGCTATATTCATAATGGTCTCGTGCTGTGCTTGTTCTGTCCACTGCTGCTTGTGGGCATCTAGAAAATGATGGAAAGTTCTTAAGGCAGATGTCTGAGGATTGCCCCCCACTTCCCCAGTCGGTCACTGAAAAGTCCCTGAAGCTAGTGTTCATAATGCAAAACATACCTTGGTATCCAATGGGATGGGAAATCCATGACTCCGTGGAATTGCAGATGAGGCCTGTACATGCATACCAAATCCATCATTATGTCCATATCCACCTGGTATTAGACCACAGTGCTGGCATAGTTGAGACCATGAAATGTTCCACTCTGTTAGATAATCTGACACTTCCAAGGATGACAACATACAACACAATGCCTCTTAGAGGCAACAACAGCCTGTTGCATTTACATATTAACTAATGCTACGGCAACCCTAGCATATCTACCCAATTCTTCAACATTACTATGAGGATTTCACTACAGTTACTAACACTAATATTGCAGCACCATGTCACATTCTTTATACATTTCTGAATCACTCCATTGCCTCATTTACATACACAATGCCTCCCATTTTAACTCTGTTGCTCATCAGCTTCTGCTTATAGCGCCATTAGCATATACCATGGAAAGCAATATTGCTTGACAATCACCACTCACCCTACGTGCATGTCTGAATCACACACTCCCTGCACATTGCAGCTCAGTAATAAAACTACTTAACTCAATGCAGCCAAGTTTCCATGTGATATTTCTGCACAGTGTAGATCTATTGATACCACATCATACTTTTCAGTAACATCAGTGGAAAAGGTATTCAACGGTAACGGTCACACCAATTGTTTCTCTAAAGCTATAGTTTATCTTGCAACTGTAAAGTTTTATGTTGGTATGTCAACTTTCATTCTGTGTTTTTAAGCATAATTATGTTATTAAAGATAAGAATGACAGAAATGCCTTATTTGAACACAGTCTTGTATAGATTTTAAGAAGTGTACTTTTTGTTTAATTGAACTGCTTCAGCTGGACATTAATGGTAAAGACCGGGAAAGTGTTTTGGAAACTGAATTTAGAAGCAACACATTCTCCATGGCTTAATGAACATATTAATATAAAAATGCATTTTTAATTAGAGAAACATGAAACAGCATTTCTATGGCGATAATGTTCTATTATTCAATATATTTTTAAGGAGAATCAGTATTTATTAAGCAATTTTCTTTATTAGATGGTGAGCATTATATGATTTTAGTAGTACGTTTCGATATTTGCACTAACTTATTTGATCTCTTATTCTGAAAAAGTCTCTAATAAAATGGGATGAAACTTTTACACATAAAATAGTAACAAAAGTATGTGAACCATATAGCTGAGTGTGTTAAGAGTTCAGAGTGAACTGCATGTGTTACCATTAACTAGGGATCTTTTTGTTAGCAAGCACCACATGGCTGTAATTTAAAAATGTAGCCCACATAAATGGATTTTTCAATGAATGCTATTTAGTCAGCCATAAGAAACACGACTGCCACCTACAATATGTGAAGATATGCATGCAGTAAAATAAAAGGTCATTGCTTTTAATTTTCATTTTTATGGCACATTAGCTCAAGGAAATATTACTTATGTTCCTAATTTTTCTGCATTCTAAGCCTTCTAGAGAACTTATTTCACATTTTCAATTTCTTAGAGCCTTTGGCTATGAAGAGAAGAAGACATTAGTTATGTTTGTTGCATGCTGGCCTTATGACTATTACATATTAACAGTTGAAACAATTATGTTTCTGCATCAGGTAGTACATGCCTGTGGAATGAAGTAATCAATATAAAGTGTTTACTTTGTGCTTCTAGTTTATGCCATTACATTACTTAAAAACAGTCTACATTTCCATGTTTTTCCTCTTTTTAAATTCTCTATGAGAGTACATTTTCTATGAACATTTAAAAATAAGCAAAAGCCACCAAAAGCCTTAATATGTACAATGAACAATGCTCACAGATGCAAGTTTCCCCTCAGTGTCTTAAGGGAAATATTTGCAAAGGATAGTAGTTCTGATGGTTAGAAACCCATTTTGTTTCTTATAAAATTCACACATTACATTGGACAGACTGAGTTCTATGACAAGACTTAAAAGGGGGAACTCATACAGGTACCACAATATGTGCACCTTTGTGTACATGTTGCAGTAACCGTTTTGGATTCAGATACAGCCCTAGCATGGTGCTGCACAGTCCTGTAGCACCATGTAGGCTGCATCTGTGGTCATGCTGGATGCTAATAAGGTAGTCCATGGGAGAGGTATGTATTAATTAGAAGTGGGCCTTCTGTCCAAGAACTGACTCCAGGAAAACATCTACATGCCAAGAAATTCAAGAAATTCTTCAGATGTGTAGATTAGCACAGTAAGCTCTACCACATTGCAGTAGTGAACACAGCCTTTGGCCATGTTCATCTACCAAAATTTAAAGTAGTATGGGGAGCAGGGGGTGGGGGGGCACTAGCCACCAGGAATAATACAGTTGTGCCTTAATGGTGCCAATAATAGTATGGAGATCAGAGGTGGAAGGGAACACTAACCCCCAGGTATAGCCACTTGTGCCATAATGGAACTTAAACTATTACAGGAATTTAGGGTTGGGGGAAACATTAGTCACCAAGGATGATACGACTGTGACTTAACAGCACCAATATCAGTACAGGGAGTGGGTGGTGTGAAACATTAGTGACCAGGCATATACAGTTGTGCCACAATGACACAAACTATTACAGTGATCGTGAAGTGAGGGAAACAGTAACCACCAGGAATAATATAACTGTGCTGGGGGGAGGTGGGGGAAGCACTAGAAACCAGGAATATGCTAAACCCTTGTGCCTTAACAGCACTTCAACTAGTATGAGATTAGGGTGATCACTAAATAGGGGAAGGGCAGACAACTCAGGACAGGTGCAAGGACTGTGGTGTGTGTGTGTGTGTGTGTGTGTGTGTGTGTGTGTGTGTGTGTGTGTGTGTGTGTGTGTGTGTGTGTGTGTGTGTGTGTGTGTGTGTGTGTGTGTGTTTGTTGTGTTTGCATTTGATTGTATACTAGTTTATGTGGGAGAGTGTCAGGAGGATGCCTATGCTTACAAGAAGAGGCCACGGCAGTCAAACTATTGTGAAGCACAAATCAGCAATTATCAGCAATTATCTGTACATGGCATAAGTAGCTGTGATTCAGAGGCATGCAAATTAGCTGATAATACGATCTTTCCTCAATGCGGCTACCATGTTTCTGAATAACAAAACATTGCAAGGTGGGAGCAGATAGGCCATTTGTGCCCAAAGATGATGTTGATGGCTTTGAGACTAAGCAGTGAAAAACCCCACAAGGTTGCAAATCATGTTGATCTTTTCATTTATGTTCATGTCAATACCATGTGCTCCTCTGGTGCTGTCAGTTCCAATCATGCCATATGATATGATATAATATAAATGTAGGAAATAACATGTACATTAGCTTATTTATTTATGCATTTACTTATCTGCATTTAACTGGGAAAACCCAACTAGGCAAAAAGCCTCTTTTTTAAAGTAGACCTGAGGAGATAAGCTCCATAAATATAAGATAAAATTGTACAAAGGATACAAACATCGTTCTTTTACATAATTCAGATGCTAACAACACCAGCTTGAAAGAAGTAATATTAGATACAAGTGTAATGAACGATGTAAACAATCTGTAAATTTGCAGATGTGCAATGACTCAAGTTTATAATGATTATTTGTAGAAATTTGTTCAGATTTTGCACAAATCTTTCATAGCAAACCAATATGGAGAAGCATATTAAAAACACTGTCACAGTGTTAGTTAGACGCACCTTACAGAAATATTGTTCTTGGGATGATATTAAGAAGCAATTAAAACACCTCACTATGTAAAATAGAGGGATGAGTGGTGGCATGCAGGGTTTGTATTAATCAAATCAGAAGCACAAGTAGTGGAATCATGTGACCAAAGCAACAGGCATGCAAATGAGCTGTAACATGCTAAAGATAGCCATCTTTTAGGCAAAGGATGAAATCAAACATGGCAGAATGATTCAGACATGTATTAATTTAGCACAGGTAACCACAGAAGTCTGCTACTCTGATCATCAGGGCTTGTATTGTACAAACTCTTTAGCTGATGTTAGGAGTAGGGTCAATATTAGCAGGACAGCATGCAGTACTGGCCACATTCAGTTACATTATCAATAATGATGTATGTTGCACGCAGGTCTGTCAACAGCTTACATATCAGTAACTCCAAGAGCATGCAGCCTCCCATGGAATCTCCAAGGGATGCACAGAATGCCTGGAAAACATGACATGAATGTTTATGTATCATTAACCTTGTTATGGAAACCTTTCAGCATCTGATAGGGATACATCAGGAATTTCACAAGTGTCAGCCCCGTGAATCCCATACCAATTCCTTGACTCAATGGTGCAGCATTTGAATGTCCATATTTGGTTTCTAAGGACAGTAGAACAGAAGACCACCACCCACTATGTAAGCATTGTATAACATAGTCTGTTTCCCTGAGGCAATGACTGCACTCCAACTTTCATGAAGAATCCACATTCTACCCATGGCATTTTGTATAGTAATCGAAGAGTTTCAACTCCATCAACTGCCAGGTAGTGTATAAGCACAGGACAGTATATACAATGTGTCTGTGCATCATTCAGGCAGTTCCTTTGATTCTCCCATGTAGCACACATGTAACCTGCACCAGGAGTTCATGCAGAGTAACTTTCTATAAAGATTTCTAATTGGTAGGTTTACAGATTGCTGGCTGCAGAGGCCTAGATATGTTGTTTCTATGGTAGTAGGCAATGGGCCTCTCAAACATTGTGTGCACTCAAGTGAAAATCCTGTACACATTCCACATGTGAATTTACTTCCATTGTAGTTAGGCTCCCAACATTGGCAACATTTGCATGTTACGATTTGGGCTTACATGGATATTTGACTAGATCATTCACTTGGACTCTGTTCTTACTTGCTGTAATATTACTGTTGTTTATGTTGCTTCTTCACTGAGTTTTGGTGGATTTATGGAGGATACATGGCCAGAAAGAATGTCTGAATTTTGATATAAATTTACCTCATATATTTGGTGGCCCTGGTGGTGGTTTCCTGGTATTTTACATGAAATCACTGTAGCTGATGGACTACAGACCTTTGGATTATTGTTGTGTGGACATTCATTATTCGCATCAAGTACCTTTTAGACTATTAATGGACAGTATGAGTTTGTTTGCTGCCAGTATTCACTGTTTTTAGTTTTTATTTGAATACTTCCTGATTTTTTTGGGGGTTAGTCATTGATGACCATTTAATTCAATTTTTAGAGTCAGCTTGATGCAATGTGTTTAAGGATCTAATAGGATCTAAAAGCATCTACTTTTATTGTAAATGTATTAAATGTTTTGGGGTATTTGAAGCCTTGTCATGTGAAGGGATTCATTTTTAATCTGAGAGGACAGAAGGGCAGTTTAAGGGAATACTAACTAGAGATTGTTTTTGTTTCAAGAGGACTGTTCCATCCAAATATCTTTCATGTTTCAGTTATTTTCTTGATTACTTGTAACGTATCAATACACCTCTTTTGAGTTTTTGATTTTATGAAAGCATTTAGGAATAATAAACTTGACCATTGTTATGTGTTGCAGGTCATGCTGGATACCTTTGAACAATGACTGCTGACCCATATCTGTAGCTCCCAAAGAAGGAGAGAGACAGTATACAATACCACACTTCTTCTAACTTGGAACATCATTTAATGTGTGTTCACATTTGTGAAGGCTTATTTCTTCTGCTTGGACATATCTGGTGGCACAATGCAGTATGCACCAGAGACACACAGTAAAATATTTGTAGTCTGCATGATTCCACACAACAGAGAGAGTGGAACCGTGGCAATAGTGCCAAACAAGACCTATGGTAACAGCTGGGGAGGAGCTAGTTGAGAAGTCATCAGAGGAACAGACTGAGGCAGTACTCCATGGGAGGCAATGATGTGTTAAATACTTAGAGGCACTGGAAAATAGACAGCAGTTGGTCCAAAACTATGGGCCATGACAAGGAGTATGCAGAACAAAAGTGATGTAGGCATTAACACACTTGAGTTATGCAGTACAGTGGACACTTGTACAGTCATCAGTAGCTCGGTTACTGACAGTTATGGGACGCATCTCTCCTTTACCTCTGTGAGACTCCTCTGTGTTGGTAATGCACTGTCTGTAGTGTACTTGTCCCTGACAATATCTTGTGTCATGGTCCTGACAGGTAGTATCATAATGGTGACCCAGCAACAAACCTCTACTACAGTCCTATTATGGCCTCCCAGAGCACTGATGTCCTGTACCACTCTCTGCCACATCTGCTCCCAGACAGTGTTGTCTGCTTTGCCCTTGTCAAGGATATACATGCAACACATGTGCGTGCACGCGTGCATGTGTGTTTGTGTATGTGTGTGTAGGCCTCCAGTAGCACGTCCATCTCTACTGAGGCAAACTTTTGTAGATATTGTCATTCCTTTGGTCCCATGACAAGACTTGTACACATGTGACTGACACAAGTAGATCAGTGCCTGAGTATGGATAGCTGTCCTTGTTAAATAGCAACGATCTCATCACTGTTAGCCTGCTTCCATTTGTTGGCCACACACTGTGTTGTTAACATTTACACCATGTGCCATACTGCAGGTGGTAATGGACTGGGCAGTCCTGAGGCAAACTTTTCCTAGGCGGAACCCAAGCCATCGAGATGACCGGCCAAAGAAATCACATATAGTCTGACCTATGACAGTGGCATAAAACACTGAAATCTGGAGATGTGCTATTTCAGCAAAAAGTAAAAAAAAAACAATTATAAAACACACAATTATAAATCCACATTAAAAAAATCTGTAACTAGAGGCTGCTGCTAGCAAACAACTTTATATGTCATTGTTTCATCTACAAATAAAGTGACTGTTGCCCTTGAAGAATAAATTGCCTTTGTTGCATGCATTAAAACATAAGCTAGTAATACCGCAATAGGGAATGGATAGCAAACTGATAACAGGTTCATAGTTACTAGGTATCTTTGCCAAAAAGGACTGCAGCATCCACCCCCCTTTACAACACAGTACAGTATCAGCAATGCATCTACCTACTGTGGGAGTAGAACCCACAGCCTTCAGCATCAAATATAGCCCCCAAACATTCAGTGAATTCAGTTCTCACCACAGCTCTCAACCTCTTAGCAAAAAACACCAGGACAAAGCCAGTAATGGGGGAATATAGCCCCCAAACATATTCAGTGAATTCAGTTCTTACCATAGCTCTCACCCTTAGCAGAAAACCTGGATGAAGCCAATAACAGGGGGAATACAGTCCCAAAGACAGGGCTACATTTCAAATATCCATCTTATACACTTAGAAAATTGCTTTTGTGTCACCATGCACTTTCTAAAGAATATGAAGTCTGATATTCAAATGAGTGTCATTTTATTTTAACATTTGTTAACCAGGAAAGTCTGACTTGGAACAAAAGCTAATTTTTAGTAGAGGCTCAGGGAGAAACACTCCAGAGTCCAGACACACACACACCTCTCACTCTGATATCCCACACACACACACACACACCTCTCACTCTGAAATCCCACACACACACACCTCTCACTCTGAAATCCCACACACACACACCTCTCACTCTGAAATCCCACACACACACACCTCTCACTCTGAAATCCCACACACACACTAGTATAGTTAATAGAAGTGCATCTCATAAGCATGTTATTTCAATATTTTAGTAGCCGTAAACCACAAGCTTCACTAATGAAGTCATATATAAAATAAATGCACTGGTTTGTCATAATGGTTAAGGTTGTCCCTTCAAACACAAGTAAAAAAATTCTGACTTATTTTAACTTCATCTGTTTTTTTATCTAAATGAGTTCTCTAATCAGTTATTTGTCTTGTAAGTGTATATTGTCAAGACTGTTCAACTTCTCATCAAGGATGAAAAAACACCGACTTGTGGACTTTGTTGAGACATGGAAAACATGCTGTTGAAGTCCAGAAGCCAGTAAATATGCTTTTTTTGAGCAGGCTGGGACAGAAACAACTGTTGAGATTAGATCTATTTCTCTAAATTAAATCACTGCAGAAATTAAACAGTTCCATTTTGGCTGGAAAAAGAAACTGGATGTGTCTCATTTTAATGCACTTTTCACTAATCTTCCAGAAAGGGGACAAGAAGGTCTGTTTCATATATTGAGGGAGCTTACTTCTCAGATTTCCTAGAAAAGCCTATGTTGGTGTCCTGGAAAGGATGCTCCATCTGGTAGCTAAGAAGGAGCATTCTAAATTCTGTCTTATGCTTAGCATACATTAACTTGATAATCCTCCAACCCACCTAAATAGGTCAGTGTACTTCTTTCCCCATATTGATCTCTCTGTCTGTCAGTTCTGTTAACCAGTCCTGTACCTGGAGCCACAAATGTGACTATTAAATAATTACACAGGCTGAAGCTACTCAGTGGAGAAGATCTAGTGCTTGCCAATCCCTAGTCACATAACTTTATAAAGTTAATGTCCAGTAGGCACCAGTAACCTTATAGTTTTCTAACATGATTTATATGCATCTTTGAATTAAGTAGAAAGGATTCTCACTGCATCTGAAATAGCAGTATAGGTTCTGCATTTCTAGTTGTGGCTCAAGCATTCAGTATGTAGTAGGTGGACTGTAGCAGACATTTGTAGCAAGCAGCTTAATGCAGTTTTAATTAGAAGAGCCATTTTGTCTGAAAAAAATTTTGTTTGTTATGGTTCTGGAAAGCACCCTCCTTTAGTACAGGGTGTCATATCGGCCCATTCAGCCTAAAGTCAGCCCTCTGTGGTACAATTCTAATACTGAGATTCTTCAGTTCTCTGTCATTACTGAGATGAAATTATGTCCCATTACCCAAGCTTTTGGGACATTGTCTGTAATCTTTGAACAAAGAGTGTTAGAACTGTGCAATCCATCTAAAATGAAACTTGGAGTAAGGAGTATTTCACGCTACTTGATATGGCTTTTTAAGTACTGTAAATGTGATACGTAGACAAAATTCAGAATACCTTTATTTTTATTCTGTTTGCTGGTCCCCTTAACATGAACATTGCGCTTTGTGATACAATTATTTCTTGGACAGGGCCCATGCCATTTTTTTTCTAACAATTGGGTGCATGTATACCACACTCGGCACTCGCCACATGCCAACACACACACCGACCTCTCACACTGAACTAACACAGTCACTCACACACACAAATAAATCCCACACACACACACACACCTCTCACTCTGAAATCCCACACACACACACCTCTCACTCACTCTGGAATAAATTATAATTAAAAATCCCACACACACACCTCTCACTCTGAAATCCCACACACACACACCTCTCACTCTGAAATCCCATCTTCCACACATTACTCACCGTTAAATCCCATCTTCCATCCTGTCTGTCCATCCGTCCGTCCGTCCATTTTTCAGTTCCCGGACCCGCTCACAAGTTACTTGAGTTGAGTAGTCCTCGACTTAACGACTGAACTGCTTGCTCGCATGTAGTCTTCAACCGTCCATTTTGGTTCCCAACTTGATGTGCTGCACAGTCACTATGATGTCAGCACGCCCTGACTACACTTCTTAAAGACGAAAAAAAAAATAATTATTTTTTTTAATGAAATGCCCTGCCCAAAGTGCCCCCTGCTGCTTGGCGCCCTGAGGCAATTGCCTCACTTCGCCTCTGGTAGTTACGCCACTGGGACTGGGTACCACTACCCACCATCTTACAGTATCATGCCGACAGTAGAGAGACACCTGTGCAGGAGGTTTATTATCCTCTGTGGCAGGTGTTCTGTCTTCATGTGGTATAGTGCACAAGTGTGAGATCCCCCAGCATCAAGGCAGTAATATAACTTAACTTTGTGCTCTGTACTCTGACAAGGTAAGCACCCCACCATCAGGACATTGACCTGACATGTCCCTGCTTTTTGAAAAAGACCTCAGCCAGAGCAAAGTCATGGGTCTTGTTTGGCTCTTAGAGTCCATTAATAGCCAAGCTGGAGCCAGTAATGAACAATGGGGAAAATGTGGGCTGTAGAAACCCCTTATTGTACCAGGCTGTAATAAAAGCCTTCTGAAACACTGTTTATATAACTGTATTAAAAGACATTTTATCTGGCAGTAGTGGTGCTGCAGTAGCGTTGTCGCCTCACAGCAAGACGTTGTTGCGTTCGACTCTTAGTTAGAACATCTTCTGTGTGGAGGCATGCATGAATGGGCATGCCTTCGTTGAAGGTTGTGCATCAGGGCTGGTAACTCGGCATGTAAAAATCCACTACCAATCATTAGCGGACCGGAGTTCCGCTGTGGCGACCCCTAACCGGGATAAGCTGAAAGACACAACAACAACAACATTAAAAGACAGTTTATCTAAGGCAGTTAAAATTCAGAGAACAATCTATATTAAAATACTTGGGTATAAAACACAAAAATGCCATTCTAAGTCCAATGACTACATCTCTAATCTGACTTACAGACTGCCTTGCATTGGTCACTTATGGCAAACGAGCTTAACACCTTTGCTTATGTCAGTTCTCTTGAACTTGAAAATATAAAAGAAAGCCTGATGAACCTTTAATGACATATGAGGGTAAAATCAGATTGTCCTCATGCAAAGTGCCCCTTGTCAGAAGGTAGACCATCTTTGACTGTGATGTCCCACTCACCAGGCTGAACAAGGAGAAAATTACAGTCAGCTGCTTGTCGGGTGCCAGGATCCACAACATAACGCATGCACTCAAGTCACTCCACAACAGGTACAAATACAACTCTGTCATGGTCCATGGTGGAGTGAATGACTTGAGACGTACCTCCCTGGACTACATGAAAAGAGACATGGAAGAGCTCTTGGATCATGTGGCCCAGGCAGGTATGACACTAGCCCTGAGTAGCATCCTGCCTTCGTCCAGAATGATACCACAGTATAAGGACAAAATGATTTGACTTCAACAATTGCCTAAGCTTCTGGTGTCATTCAAAGGGGATCCAGTATCTGTCTGCCTGGGAAGACACGATTGACAAACCACGATGCTTTGCCAGAGATGGACTGCACCTGTCACCCCTGGGATTCAGGTTACTGGCTAAAGCTCTTGCCACCCCTATAGTGCCTTTTTAGGCAAGGTTCAAAGGACAAAACCACCACCCATAACAGATACAAGCATGCAAAATCTGAAGGTAATGCTACTCAATGCTTAAGTTTAAACCTCAAAATGCACTCTCTCGAGGCACTCCTAAAAATGGAGACCATCGATATCTGTGCAGTAACTGAGACCTGGTTCAAGGCTGCAGAGAGCACCTCTGCAATACTGCTACAACTCGTACCACACTTTTCGGCCACCAAACCAGGACCGAAACACTAAAGGTGATGAGTGTCCATATTCACCAAGGATATTCACACCTCCAGGATACTTGCCCAACGCAATGCATCTGAAATTCTCCAGGTGTAACTAACACTAGGTAAGACTGCAATCCAAATTGTAGCTTGCTACAGATCCCCCACCATGCTCCAAGATTCACACTACACCTTTTTAAAAATACTGGAAAATATTAAGATACAACCAAACACCCTAATACTGGGTGATTTCAACTACCCTGCGATTAACTGGGAAATCTACTCGGGCACCAACACCTTTTCCCAACGGTTCTTGGAATTCATAAATTCCAACGCCCTGGATCAGCTAATCCATTGTCCCACCAGGGGCTCCAATATCCTAGACCTGGTCACTACCAATATGGGAGATAGATGCTCCACACCAGTGATCACCCCCTCACTGGTCAGGTCTGACCATAAGCAAATCACCCTTGACATCCACATCCCACCCCCACCCCCCAGTAAGGAAACCTCCATAAAAAAACTTCTCCAAAGCCGACTTCATGCTACTCAAGTCAGAAGTGACAAACTTCATGGCACCCATGCAGGTGGGGTCTAAAAGTTTGACTGCTGAATCCTACACTAAGGCACTGTATGAGCACATCCACTTGTGCATGAATCATGCCATCCCAGATAGAACCAAGATGCTCTCCTCCAAAAAAAGGAAGCCAATCTGGTGGTCCCCTGCCATAAACAAACTATACAACAGAAGGAAGAAACTGTTGCAGAAAAGAGGAAAATCCCAGGATACAAAAAAATCACTTACCAGCCTCAGTAAGAAGCTAAGATCCCTCATAAAATCCTCCAAAGCTAGTTACGAAAATAAAATTGCCAAAGATTCCAAAGACAACCACAAGGCATTCTATGATTATGTCAAGAATCTAAATGGCAATGCTCAGATCTGCTCTGAGCTACAACAGAATGGCATTAAATATACTGATCCCAAGGATATTGCCAATATCCTGGCAGATCGATTTAGTGCCAACTTCACCCCCCTCTCACCCCCTAAAGAGCCCATCTCAATACTAAAAGATTGCCAAATTCCATTAATCATGGCCAAACAGGTAGAAACTGCACTCTCCAAAGCTAAGAATACAGCATTCATGGGAACAGATGACATCCCGGGCTGTGTACTACATGAACTACAAAATGAACTGGCACCTCACCTAAGTGTCATGTTTAATCATAGCCTCACCTCAGGCTTCGTGCCCACTGAGTGGCGCACAGCTACAGTTATCCCACTCCACAAGGAGGGATCCACCTTGGATCCCAGGAACTACCGTCCTATCAGTCTGACAAGCCTGATCTGCAAGGGCATGGAACGCATTATCATGGAACTTATAAACAAAGACATTGGCAACCTTCAAACACTGGACCCCACCCAGTTTGGGTTTGTGAAGGGCCGATCTTGTCTCCTGAACCTGAATGACTTCTTTGAATCAGTCTCCAGAGCTGTGGACTAGGGTAAGGCAGTCCACACAGCCTATCTGGACCTCGCCAAGGCCTTCAACACCATCCCCCACTCTGGAATCATAGATAAACTTACTAAGCTGGGCATAAATCCCTATATCACTCGATGGGTTGCCAACTGGTTTACTGACAGAACCCAGACTGTAAAAGTAGCTGACTCCAAATCCAGCTCCAGACAAGTGACAAGTGGAGTACCTCAGGGTTCAGTCCTGGGACCGCTCCTGTTTGGCATCTACCTCTCTGAAGTACAGGCCAACATTAAGGGACTCTGGCTAACAAAGTTCACAGATGACTGCAAACTGGGAGCCATTATTGAATCTCCAAATTATGTGGATATTCTACAAAAGGGCCTTACAGAAACATGCTTATTGCCAGAGCCATGGGCTCAAGCTTAATGCCAAGAAATCTATAGTTATCTGCTTTGGGAATTACCACATAGGTGGCAGTACATTAATACCGAAAGTGTGATGGGAGACTTAGGGACACAGGTGGACAGTGGTTTCACCTTCAATAACCACATCGCCACAACAGTCAGGAAATCCTTCTATGTGGCACACTTCATCACTACGGGCTTTTCATCCAGAAAAAAGGAGGTCATTGTCCCACTGTACTCATCCCTCATTAGACCCATTATAGAGTACAATTCCCTGTTTGGTATGTACCTCACAAGACATCTGCAACAGCTGGAAAGGCTGCAGAAATACCTCACTAAAAGAATCACAGGCCTATAGCAGATGCCATATGCTGACCATCTAAAAAACTCCAGCTATACTCTATGGCATATTGTCTACTCAGAGGTGATCTCTGCTTAACATACAAGGCCATGTCAAACCCTGAGCTGTTGGACATGCTCCACTTAAAGAAATCCCAATCCCTCAGAGCCACACACTCCAGGGATCTAAACCTTGTCATCACAATGAACAAAACATGCTGGAGGGATAGGTACCTGACCCAGAGACTCCCCATATTCTGGAATAGACTGCCCATACATGTCAAGCAGAGCGCCTCCTTGGCCCTCTTCAAAAGAAACCTTGATGATTTTATAGGAGATAGGAAATTCACCCTGGGGATCATGTCAATCACCCTGCCAAACAGGGGTCCAGGGAAGTAAATATTGTGGGAAGAAATATATAGGGAATTGTTATGGCTAGGCTTGTTTAGGCCCTAGGGCTGATAGCCTAGTACCAACCTATGAACTTATGAACCTAAGTCCTCAGAAGTGTAAAAGCCTAATTGTTCTTTGCAGAGATACTTCTCCTCTAATAAATTCGATCAATACTCCTTTAAAATTCAAGAAATTGCTTTTGCAATTGCTTGCCTCCTTATCGAAATATACAAAAACATTAACAGCTACAGTAAAGATTCAACTTGCTGCTGATAGACACAGACACTTGCAACACCCCTCCCCCCAAACCAAACCAAATTATTATTGGGCTGTCATTATGTCAGTTCTTTCAAGTACAGAGGGCCTGCACACCCCCACCCATAAAAGAGAGGCACTTTTATGCACATGACTGATGCTTCATTGTGACAAGCATGAAAGAAACAGTGACCACAGTAATTTATTTTAGCATGTTATGCAAGGGTATGTGCACTGTGTCCATTTTTAGAGAGTACATCACATTTGACTGTAAAGTCAGCATAAATATGGTCACATTGTCTTTTGACAAAAGGCTATATCCAACAAACTATAACAATAATCATTCACAATCCAGTAAGAGCATTTCTTTTCATACTTATAAACAAAATTATAGTCACATTCTGTACAGTTCTGATGTCTCACATTGAGAAGAATATGGACATGTAACACAGTAACATATTTGCACTTGCAATAGTTGGCCATATACATACACTACCAGCAACAAACATCAACATTTTTGCATTTTCATCATGTAGTGACCATGCTTTAACATATTGGCTACCTTCATACCCCTACACCAAAAAAAAACAAACCTTTCTATGCCACGTCCAGTACCTGATTGTGAGGACTTCACTTCAACATGTTCTTGACTAAGGGTAGAGTTATTCATTATCGCTCCAAACTATGGATATCAAAGACAGGTTTTCTTATACCATAACTCCCCTTTTGAATTTAAAGACTACAAAGACATACAGAGAATTCCTATAAAACAAAACAGCGACCTTTAGTGCTGTGTGCATTTATAATATGTGGAGAGTTACTGTAGCCCACCAATACTAATGTACAAACTGCAGGCTCAATTACTGAGGAAGGATTACGGTCAGTAATCATACTGTTCAGAACTTTGTGTTAATGAAAAAACAGTATAATTACTTTTTAAATGAATTAGATTAATATTTAAACTATTATATGTTTGGTTTTGTATAGAATTCTAAGCAAGAAATCTGAGGCATATGCTGGTGGCATTGAAAAGATTTATTTAGCAAAGTACACAACTGCCTTCTGAAAAAGTAGCTAATTTTAAGTAGAATATTTCAGTGGGATTTTGTACAATAACATTTCATGAAATAGACTACAAAAGTCTGTGTTTTAAGGAATTCATTTTTATCTCTGGCATCTGGCAGCTGTCCACATAATGCAGTACATGGCTTTACATTACATTAACTTCTTCTCTTCACCCCTACCTCTCGGACCTCCCCTTTACACTTCACTATCTCTTCAAACAACGCCACTGTCATCTCTCCTGACACTACTACTAAACTGTTAGGAGTAACCATTGATAATCTCACTTTTGATCAACATATCAACAACACCATCAAATCTGTTAACCGAAAAATAGGATCCTTATACCGTATCAAACAGTTTCTAACCCCATCTACTAGAGCTAAAATTGCCCTCTCCCATCTTATATCTACTCTCTTTTATGCCTCTCCAATTTTCACCAACCTCAAGAAAGCTAACCTAAACAAACTAGCTGCTTGTCATAATAACATTGCCCGCTTTGCCACTGGTAACTCTTACAAAACCCATCACTGTCTAAATTTGAAACTTCTAGGCTGGCTTGAACCTCAATACTATCTTCTCATCTCACAACTTACCATTGCTCACAAAATTCTGTACCAACCTGACAACACCCCTATACTCTCTCAACTTTTAATCCCTTACAATAATCTTAACTCCCTCCGTTCTTCTTGTAGACTCCTGACCAGATCAATAAAGTCTAACAACCATGCCGGCAACTCTTTATTCACTAATACGGTTGGTAGAAGATGGAACATGTTACCTAGTGATATAACACTGATTTCATAATTTCCTCTCTTCAAAGAAAAACTCAAGCTTTACTTCCAAAATCACTGGCTCTGTTCTTGTAGTACTCCTGACTGACATTCTTCACCTTCTCTTTTCTAGCTCACCTCTTCTGTTTCCACTCCGCCTATTTTTGGCTTGCCTTTTAAGCTTTTTCATAGTCTATCTCTTGCCCATGCTTGGCCTTTCTTCTCCTCTCTCTTGTTCTCTTCTTCTTTTTCTCACTTACCTGTCATTCTTTCTGATAATTTGTTTCATAAGTTGAATGCTCTGTGACTGGCTATGTATTTCTCTTTGCCACCTGAAATTTCTTTTAGCCTGTCCTTTTTTTGGGGTCTGATTGTATTTTAATTATTATTCACAAATAGATATTTACCATAATGTATTGTTGTTGTATTTTTTTTTCTGTGGAGCTTTTCTCCCCGGGCCTCTACTGAAAATGGATATGTATCCAGCTAGACTAGCCTGGTCAACAAATGTAAAATAAATAAATAAATTAAAAAAAATAAAGAAAAAGCTCAGCCTGCAATGTGACCATAAGAATTGCACGATAATCTTACAAACAATAATGCTTATGTTGGAATCCAGAATGTACACAAAATGAATAAATAAAAGAACCACATATATTGATCTTCGGGCTATTCCTAAACACTGCCAGAATAAAAATCCAGATGAATTATTCATGATGAAGCCAGTGATCCCAACTCCATCCAACATTTCTCAAGCTAATATAAACTTTTCTCACTGCCATGTAGAGCCTCCCAAACACAAACTGCAGACCACAGATCACAGACCTTTTCAGAAATCTAACTCAGCCTCCGTCTATTTGTCACCTCAACCGAATACACTCCAGAGATGGAGGGATCTTGTGTAGGTGTTCTGCTACCAGTATTTACTGCCCCCAGTGACTTTTCAGCCTCTCAGATTTGACTTAACAAAGAACATTCACAATCTGATGGTCCAATCTGAATTACAGCTCAAAGAAAAGTCAGCTCATTGGTAATGCTCTTACAGAAATGTCAGCCAACTATATTGCTAGAAAACATAGATCAGACCTAACAGAGAGCTTGTGTAGCTTACAAGGATGGTATAAACTGGCAACCTTCAGCTTACAAAATAAATAAATAAATAAGTCAAACAAATAAAAATGTCAGCACAGCTCCTTCCTGGCTCTTGACCTTGCCAAGCTTACTTTCAGACTGGAGCCAACCCTGACTCCCACAACTGTTCCCCTGTCATCTGTTTCCTCACCTACCCCACTGCTAGCATGCAGTGCTCTTACTTCCAGGCACCCTTCATGCCCCCTCCAGTCTTGCAGTCCATTACCAGTTGTTTTGTGTGTTCTTAGTATGCCTGTATGGCAACATAATATATTATCCAGTTCTATACTCCTATGTTGCCTGCAATAATGTGGTCCCCCACAGTATGGATACTAAGGTTACTATCATGCTAAAATAGGCCTCACTGTGCAATTATTATGCTAATGAAGTTATTTAGAGCAGTCTTTTTTACGTTGCTTCCATAGCCTGATGCATCATCACCCACAGCCAGTGCTAGCATGCTTATATATGCCTGTTCCTGGTCTAGGAGGTCATGTGAACAATGTGCTCATACATGGACATTATTTAGTTCATAGCACTACCTCTCTGTACTATAGATTTATTACATTGTACATCTATGGTGTCCAATTATGCACATTGCATCATGTACTAGTGTGCAGGTGTATATTCTGGGCTGCCATTTTATACCTTATTCTGATCTACGGTGTTGATATGACCTCTTTAGGCACTGGTTTTAGCAGGGGTCCCACCTGATGCAGCACAGAAATTAAAATCTTTTTTACTGTAGAGTCCCCCTGCTGGGGACCTTTGATGGACCCATGTATAGCATTAATGTCAGGCACCAGTTTACCAAGGCAGTCAGTGATGCCCTGGCATTACCTAGTCTGGTGAATAGTGCAGGGAGAGGTAAAGAACCCCGTGGAGATACTGACTCAACTTGCTGTACAACTTGGATATAGAGCATCTAGAAGGAGCACCAGCATAGTTATGTAAGCAGTTTGTCATTGGTTTGGAGTGGACACTGCTCTGATTTTCACTTTCAGTTCTTGCCTTTACAGTACAGTCACACATTGTAGTGAGTACAGACTTTATTTTGCCGTACATTGCCAGAGGAAGTGGTATTGAATTGTAAGGATTACCTGAGGAGGCAGGATAGACTCCCAAATGACAGGGAAAATGCTATAGGTAGTTATCACTTAAGTTAGGAATAAAGTGTGCCTTATAATTGTATATGACTGTGCTTTTTTCCTCCCCCCTTTTGCCCTCTCACTATAGGGTTAATATTGTTGTGGAGGAATTGATGGGGCAGCCACCTGGACCTGAGTTGCCTGAAATGTCTGTTCCTGGGTCACCAGCCATTCTCAGTCTTGCCATTCTAAAATAGGATGAAGGTCTCCTGTGGGATTTGACCTGGAAGGCTTTACTGGTTATCTCCATGGGCACCTCTTAAGGTGCATAGTAAGAATCTCTTATACTGAACATGTAGTTGACCCATATTGATACCTGTAAGTGTTGTGCAGTCAACTTCCTGTGCCATTTTTTAACAGTACAGCAAGTGTGGTGGTAGAGGTAAGCTGCTATATGCCCGAACTGCCACCCTGGAGTATCCCTGGTGTGTTTTATAGTGATCTGTGGCTTGCTGACCCTGTCCTTTGGGCCACCAGGAGCAGGGTCTGCTCAGAACATCATTCAAGGAGGTGCGTAACCTCTGAGTGAGTTCTCTGCTGGGATGGAGTGGTAAAACCCTGATACCACACCCTTTCCCCATCATGGTGTTTCTCCTTCCTTGTGTCTCACCATCAATACTATGTTTGTAGACCTGTTTCACCCTCCTTGTGCCTCACCATCAATACAATGTTTGTACACCAACCCTCCCAAGCACCAGTTGCCATCCCTCTATCTGTCTCTATTCACTGTTGCTACCTTGTTGTTTCCATATCTCCCCTGATTCAATTTATGCTGCTTTGTTCCTGCACCTTCTACTTTCCATATTCTTTCCTTCCTTCCCACACATGCTCTTTGCTCTCCTCACCCTCTGACTTCTTGAATAAAATGGAAAGAGGGTACCTGTGTCTCAAAAAAACTGCCCAGCTTCCCCATTTCATCTATCCTTCTGGTTACCTTTGCTTATATCCTTCTACTGGCTGTTCTGTCTTCCCAATCCTCACCAGTTCAATGATGACATGAGTTGTGCTTGCATTATGTGGCCTGCTTGCAATACCAATGATACAGCAATGAAATGCTTTATTGCATTTATATATATGCATAACAATGCACACACTACGTTATTGTGATTCTTGTCTTTGTCACATGACCACACACAGCACAGCAACTTATGTAACCTGCTCTCTGTCATTGTCACAACTGCTATCATATTCTGTACTGCTATTGCAAAAATATGCTGGCGCTGTGCCAGCTATGGTGCGTATCAAAGCCGCACCAGTTCACACTTCTCTAACTCTTCTGTGGTATTTAGTACTGAGCAGCTGTGTGCAACCCTCTGAATATTCATTCTTATTTATAAATAAAACAGTGATGCATTTAAGGTGCAGTGCAGGATCACTAATATTACAGATGCGTCCTCTATACAGGGTTGATTGCTTTAACAGAAATTTCAACGTTCTGGGGTAGGGGCTGGTTAATCATCTCCTCTGTAAACGTGTCAATCTGCCATGGTCATTAAACTTCTGCACTAAGGGCACCTGATGCTGAATCAACAGTTAACATTATATCATTAGCATAAACTAAACATTTAATGCTAAAGTCATTATCATTATGTAATTTCTTTATAAAATCGAATTAGCATTACAAAAGAGCTTAGCATTAGGAAATAAATTGTGGGGTAAAAGGTGGGGGAAAATGAACAGCCCTGATATACTTACTACAGTTGATATTGTCATCTTAGAAATTCCTTCATGGAATTATAGTAAACTTGATTAAGTGAGTCAAGTGCTTTGTAAGTATCTATGGAGCACAGTGCTGCATTTTATATGAGTTAGACTATATATGGAATGATAAGGCCTGCAAAATATGATTCATAGTCGACGTTTTAATGTGTGTCATAAAGACAAAGTGATTAGGATGAATAATATGCAGTAATACAGATAACAAGCATAGATTTAATAACCAGGGATCAGTAATAACACCAGTCAACAATTATTCACCTTTTCATCTTTATCGTTATCTGGTTTAAATAAAATAAATAAAGTGTTAAAGAAGAATATGCATCCATTGAAAAGGGATCAGTGTCTACAAGTTTCTTGGGATATGGAAGTAATAATTACTTTTATAGAATTCAGTGGGGAGAATGTCGAAGCCCAAGGATTTTAATTAAGGAAAGGAAAAAATAATTTGTCTTAAGGCCTTTAAATCATAAAGCAAAGAGGAAAAACTATATACAATTCCAGTGTATTAACCAATAAACTTCCTTCCTTCTGATAATTGTATCAGTTGCAGTTACTACTTTGTCAAAAACTGTAGAAATTGGAAATTGCTATTTTGAAAAGCTTTAGATAGGAATTCTGAAGGAAACGTCCCCCTTGTCCAGCATTCAGATTTATGGATGCATAAGCAGAATGTATTTACTGTTCATATAGGATTTGAACAATGCTGTACTGGAGATTTTTATACAATTGAATGTACTTATCATAATTTACCAGTATACACTTATCCATATCCTGTTGTCTAAATGTAACATCTATTTTATTACATTTTAGTCTGCGTCTACAAGGACATTAAAGTAATAAGCCCGCAATACAAGTTTTAAATTAAGCCAAAAAGATGGAAATTAATGTGCCTGGTCTTTGCTGCAATCCAAATGTTCTTTTACTATTGTCATCCTTCTTAAAATAGAACCAGGAAACTTAGTGAGAATTTCTAGAGGTCTGCAAAACGTGGAATCCAGCTGATTAATTTCTTACAAAATTAACCTGGTATGTTTAAAATAGAAAGACATACAAATATAATCAAGCCTGGATATCTTTGTGCATCCTTTTCCAAATTATATTTGGATTTTCATACACCAGTTACATTATTTACTATTAAAACATCAGTTTACTTTTTCTCATTTCCAGACAAAATGCACTGGCTCCCTATAAATAACAGGACTACACTTCTACTGAGAACCTTTATTTTCAAAATCTTTCATCTGGGTTATTGCCAACCCTATAGAAAAAAACTCCCTCTAAAAGATCAAAACTAATTCCTTAAAAGCAGCCAAGATGGCATTCTCATATTATACAAACCTTGTTTCAAACAAGTAAGAGCGGAAACGCCTTATCCAGAGCAAGATCTGCTCTCTGGAATAATTTCCCAAATGATGTTAAACCTAAATAATATCCAGGAAACTTTTAAGAAACATCTCTGCAATGATGCCAAATGGTGTTGCTTCCGAGATACTGGCCTACAACAACCACAGCATATTTAGTTGAAAGACATACTGCAGGATTCACAAAGCCTCCGTGTAAGAGTTAGCAAGTCTTACACGGAGGCTGCAGTTAAACGGGGTGATGTCAGCATGCCATGCATATTCATGAAGGCATGCTGAATCACACCCTAGGCTAACACGGTCCATGTACCAATGTTGGGGGTGTGTCCGCATGGCGAGACCTGCAAATGGACACGCCCCCAGAAGAATCACAGTCCCAAAAGGAAACTCCCACGAGCGAGTCCGCGGAAATGTCAAGAAACACAACAGCACACATGCCCCTACAGACTATTAACCCAACTGAAATGTAAAACGTAAAAATGAACAGTTTAATTTTTTTTTATTTCAAAAATGTTTGCCCGTAATTGCGCTCGTTTGCGCAGGTGTGCCCTTCGCTCAGCCACAGTTATCACTCATTGAAAAAAGCATATAAGCTCTAAATATTCAAAATAAGCCAAGTAGCAGTAGTGTAGCAGTAGAGACGTTGGCCAAAGAGGCAGCAGTCACGGTTTGAGCCCCAACAACATCATTTTTTTATTTTTAGTGAAATAAGCACGAAACAATCCCCTGACATATATGTATATATATATATATATATATATATATATATATATATATATATATATATATATATATATATATATATACAATTATAATTTAAGTAAAATGCAATGAAATGGGCCATGTTTTTATGAAGAAATCTGACACAATAAAAAAATAAAATATTTTATAAGTGCCCATAGCTGAGCAGCGCTCTAACAAGCTGAGTATGTTTGCTCGCAGGTGACCAGTAGTTTAACAGGTGTAATAGGAGTGCCCAGAGTTGAGCAGTGCTTTAACACACTGAAAGTGTGTGCCCGTAGTTGCGCAACATTTCACACAGCATAATATGCATGCTCATAGCCAAATAACGCATTAACCAGCGTAACCCGTTTTTCGCGGAGCTGCCCAGCGCGCCAACCGGCTTACCGGTGGGCAACGTTGAGCAACCTGTATCAAAGCCATCTTTAAACAGACACACCTCCTAGCCTGTCTAGACAGTAGTAAAATAAAAAAAAAGCAATACCCAGGATACTGTGCATCATAGTCAAACTACTGAACCACTAAGCCATGACAGCTGTACTGAAAAATGCAGTATTAGCATATATATAGGAATGAATGGAAATAGAAGCATGACAAAGCAGGTTTTGTGAAGCTGATACAATTCCAAAATGGCCAATCACAGATAAGTGCGGGAAAAACGGCATATATAAGCCCCATAGGCGGGAATACACAGCATAACTGATTGTGGAACCTATTTGCAGTCAGGATGGCAGGTGTAGGAGAGGGTAGTCACTTTCGAGCACAGAGGTGGGGTGTTGAGGAGTCCAAATACATGGTTTGGCTCCTAGTCCATGATCATGAGGCTCAACTCATGCAGGGCCAGGTTCTGTGGGGTGCATATAAGGCAGAGGCGTGGAACCGGTTGGCACATGATCTCACCAGTGCCACAGGCATACCAAGGACTGGTGAACAGGTCCGTCACCACCATGCAGACCTGAAGAGACAGAAGCATGACTGACAGAACCATTGGATCCAGGAAGCCCGGCAAATGCCCAACGCCCCACTACTGAGTAAGTATCCATGTAATTATGTATGTAAGGAATTATCCTATCTGATATTATGGAGATGTATGTTTCAATATTACTTCATTTATATTACAGCTGCAAGTGTGCATTCCGCAAATCGGTGAGCCTATGATGATAGGCTGGAGCGGTTGTGCCACCAGGCAGGTTAGTAATTATATTTCTGTAATTGTTATACAATATAAGTGAGACAGCTTGTAAAAGAGTTCAGTGTAGTCACATATTAATAAAGTTCAAATAACACTAGAAGAAAGATTCTGCTAGTACTGTATGATTAGATAAGTGATGCAGCCTGTAATCCAGAAATAAAAAGTAAACAAGTCTGAAATAGTGATTACCCACCTGAAGTGTAATATCAGATAACCTGCAGCAGCCTGAAAATCAGTGGTAAACAAGCTAAAGATAATAGACATGTGTCAAATACATCCCCTTAGAAAATCTGCCATATGAAACAAGTGAGTCTGTTGGAAAGGATTGTTGTAATCAGGTATGACATGTTAATAATGCCTAGAATAAAGTACCATCTTGAATTGTAAAAATAAAACAAGTGAGTGTGAGAAAGAGGTATGAATCGACCAAGAAAGCTGTTATAACTTCTGAATAAAGTATACTGCAGTCAGTACATAATGAAATGAATGAGACAGCCACAACCAAAAAGTGAAATGTTTGAAATAAAGTACTGAAGCTGGAATGTGTCTGTCCCACAATTTGTATATGTTGCTGTACCCTTGCAATATGGAGATAGTATGGTTGTATGAAATAATGAACATCCACAGTTGTCTAGAGCCATATAAATGAAATGTAGCAGGATGCTGTACCTGAACATAGCCAGATATGAAATGTGTATGAATAAAAATGCAATGTATATTAATGTAGCAGTAACAGTCCCATCACCAACATTCCTAAGGTTACATATAGGAAACTGTACTAAGACCTGTAGGGTATATATATCTGCAGCTACTAGAGATGTACAGCATATGTATATGTAGTTGAAGTTGTTAATGAAATATTTCTTCACCCTACCCTATATTCACAAATAATGCCATTCCACAACAAACTGGGTATGTGTATTCACAATCAATTCCTATGGACATTTGTCCTGTTGGTTCAAACATATTTGCATGTACGTTGCTGCATGTGCCCTGTTCACATATCCAAACCTGATGGCCTGTTGCCATCAATCGACCCTGCATGCTGTTGGATTGTGTACTGTTGTTCAAAATATGCATGTGTTATGCTTGCTGTTCAATGTTTGGAATTCATGGGTGTTTGGTTAATGGGAATACTGATGCATGCTGTTACAACTAATTTGGAATGGTATTGTTTGTTACTAACCCAAAATGTCATAAAATATTTCTAAACATAGGACAACAGGGAAGGCGGGTTCCAGCGGACCCACCTCTCCCACCTCAGCTGGCGAGTGCACCTGGCACTAGTGCCCAGGCCGGAACCTCCTCCGGTGGCCCTGTGCCACCTTCGGGTGTAAGCGCTGCAGGGGATGGGGCTCATCCCCCCTCTGCAAGCATGGCTGGAGGAGACCGTCCACTCACCCTCCAAAGTGTCCGGTCTGTGGTGCGTAGCGAGATCAGGCATTCTGTGCTTGAACCCCTACGCCAGCTTGAGGCTCGGGTGGCACAACTCACGGGTGTCCCTGCTGCCCATCCTACACAGCCCCGTCCTGGGCTGTGAAGGCACAGTGGCAACTGCCCATGGGTGGGGATCTCAGTTCCACTGTTGCCATCTGTGGGCTCATGGGCTCACGATATCCCAACATCCGTCCCGTCAATTGTGTTTCCCCCCCACATGTGTCATACTCCGCCCCTGTATGCATCTTGTTTGTCTTGTCTGTTAACCTCCCCTACCTACCTCCCCAAATATACCTACTTCCTGTACCTCACATTCCACTCTCACCTGAAAAAAAAAAAAAGGGCACTCTGTTCCCGCAAAAAAAATTACACCCCATACATAGCTGCCCATTTTGCAGACATGTCTGCTGGACATGTGAAGTGGTAATTACAATTGGCTGTACAACATATTTTGTTGTCCTCATCCCTCTCTCAGGGGTGGAAGGTTTCAAATTTCACACCAAATTACAGACATATGCACAGCTGTTCCTGATAAAGAAATGGGCAGCTATGGGCCTTTCCTACATCCTTCCTGCAAATCCCGAGCTTGTTTTCCTACTGTCCTACCCTCTTTGTGCCCCCTTTTTCACCACTGTCCTATCTCCCCATTTTCTTTTCTTTCAAAGAAATTAGCGTGGGTGTGCATGAGAGTAAGCACTTTTAAGCAGTAGTAAGCGGGTGTGCGCTTGTGTGCACTTAGCTAAGCGTGTGTGCGTGAAGCTAAGCGACAGTGCGCATGCGTGAGCTCCACGCAAACCAGCGCTAACCCGCTTACAACTGCTTAAAAGTGCCTTAGTCACTGTGAATGACAAGGCCTGTAGTCTGCTCAGCAGCAAAATAAAATTCCTCTGTCAGTCTCGAACCCAGGACCTTGGAAACACTAGTCTGCATGACTTACCACTAAGCCATGACTGATATACAAGAACTTTGTGCTGAAAGCAATATATCATGAAATAGTAGGACTGAATGTAAAGGGAATATAGGAAGGCTATTACACAAAGCTTTTCTTGTATCTTTACTGGCAATTCTTGTGGATTTGTATAACATTAGTGTGAGAAGAGAAACAGCCATGCTAGTCGGTAGCTAGTAGGTAATAATGTGACAGTAGCATCTTGCAAACCACACACACTATCAGAGCAGGATAAACACTGCCATATTTGAACAGGTAAGAGGCCAGACCTCGCAACTGGGACTGATTTACAGGGATGTCCCTGATTTGAAAACAAATGTTAACTGTGCCCCACTGACTCCCTGTGAAATGTACTAACAGTAGGCAGAAAGGTGTTTTGTCCCACGTAATGGTAACTGTCAACTACTGAAAGTATGCACTACGTGCATGTCAGAAATGGTGTATTAATACACATGCTCAAAATACCCCACAGTCACAACTGCAGAATATCTGAAATATATCACGGGTGTATCCCACTGATATGGACCATTCCCTGAGGCTGATAAAAGATACACCTGAGAGTGAGTATCTGAGGCCTGCAAGTGTCACAAACTCACAGGCATATCATTCTGTCTGCTGTCACACACTTTGTGAATAGCTGTAGAATAGCTTCCACAAGCACACCCACATGTAGGTGTACAACCCACAAATATCAAAGGAGGTATCCAACTAATAACAGAAGGACAGTATAGCAGTTTACAAGCACTGCATGTGCCTGCTATCCATAACTGTTAGTACAAAGTACAAGGTGCCACTACTGCTCAGCAGCAAAATAAAATACCCTTGTAGGTGTCAAGCCCCACACCTTGGCCAGACCAGACTGCATGCAGTACCACCAAACCACAACAAACATATAAGGAATTGCTGCTGAAAGAAATATAGCAAGCATTACAAGGAGTGAATGTGAATGGAAAATAGGAAAGCCATAGCAACACATTCCAGTAAAGACACCTAGCAGGCCTTCAAGGAGTGAATGTAAAGGCTAAATAGTGAAGCCATAGCAACAAATTGCAAGAGCCACTGCTGTAAACCAGTTACTCCACAAGTCCCACAGGAAAGCACATACTCCCATTTAAACAGTATTAGTATTATTAGGTGTCAGTTAACATACACACTGAGAAGAATAAACTGGAGGAAGCAATAGTCAGGTGTCAGTACAACATGCATGTCAGTGCCTACAACACAGCCTGAAATATGAGAGACATACCAACCTTTACGCTCACACAACAGTGTCCACAGCATACCAGCATGGTCCCCACCTTGAAAATCTGAAAGGGCTATGCCTACCTCACCTAACATTTTATAGCACTGTCCTGAAATCACAGTGAGAACTGCAATTACCACACAGCAGGCTGCATGCAATTAGCAAATGCTGGCTAACAATTGGTGCAGAGGCCATCACATGCACATCTGCATATACCTACAAAAGCAGCCTGTACTCCCAGTCCACACATGCAATACATTCATTGCAACAGCCGGAGGGAGAGACAGAGAGAGAGAGAGAGAGAGAGAAAACATAAATAAATTAAAACAAAGAAATAAAAAAAAACAAATAAGAGACACAGACAGCCGAAAATAAAACAATACAGAACAGCAGGCTAACCAGCAGCAAGCCATCAAAAATAGCAGTGTCCAACAAAGGTAATGTAAACTAATAATGTAATAGTCTACATACTGTGAACCCTCCATATGTGTTAGCAGTCTGTATATATATATATATATATATATATATATATATATATATATATATATATATATATGAAGATGTGCATAGGGCAGGGGACATACTGCAACTGTTAGTGAAGGCTGGACATACATATGTATGTGAAGGATGCTATGTGCACATATCAATGTAGGTTGTAGTGCAACTTACAATGTAGGTTGTACAGTAATGAATATTTAGCAGTATGTTAGTGTGTGTATTCGTATGTGTAAATAAAAAGGTATATATATATATATATATATATATATATATATATATATTTATATATATATATATATATATATATATATATATATTATATGTATGTATATTTATATATGTATCTATATATAATATGCATATATGTATACATAGATAGAGAGGGATGTAGAAATAGATAGACCCAGAATGATACCACAGTACAAGGACAAAATGATTGACCTCAACAATTGGCTAAGCTTCTGGTGTCATTCTAAGGGATCCAGCATCTGTCTGCCTGGGACGACATGATCGACAGTCCATGATGCTTTGCCAGAGATGGCCTGCACCTGTCGCCCTCAGGATTCCGGATACTGGCTAAGACTCATGCCACCCCTATAGTGCCTTTGTCAGGCAAGGTTCAAATGACAAATTCACCACCGTAAATGGTGACATCTGTGACATCTGTGCAGTGACAGAGACCTGGTTCAAAGCTCCAGAGAGCACCCCTGCATTACCAGGCTTCAATTCATACCACACCTTTTGGCCACCTAACCCAGAAAGAAGCACTAAAGGCGGAGGCGTGTCCATATTCATTAAGGATATCCACACCTCCAGGCTAGTTGCACAGCATAATGCATCTGAGGTATCCAAGTGCAACTAACTCTGGGCAAGACCGCAATCCAAATCGTAGCTTGCTACAGACCCCCCACCATGCCCCAGGATTCACACCCCTCATTTCATGATACACTGGAAAGTATTGGGTACAACCCAACACCCTAATAATGGCCGATTTCACCTACCCCACCATTAACTGGAAAAACTACTCCTGTACCAACTCTTTTGCTCAACGTTTTCTAGAATTCATAAATACCAACGCCTTGGATCAACTTATTCACACCCCCACCAGGGGCAGCAATATCCCAGACTTGGTCATCACCAACATGGGAAACCGGTGTTCCACACCAGAGGTCAATTCCTCATTGGTCAGATCCGACCACAAGGTAATCAGCCTAGACATCCACATCCCACCCCCAGCCCCAATTAGGGACACCATCGTAACAAACTTCTCAAAAGCCAATGTCACACTTCTTAAGACAGAAGTGGCAAACTGCATGACACCCATGCAGACAGACAGTAGAGGTATGACTGCCGATCCTACACAAATGCACTGTATAAGCACTTACACGAGTGCATGGATCATGCTATCCCTAATAGAACCAAGATGTTATCCCCCAGACAAAGGAAGCCAGTCTGGTGGTCCTCTGCCATAAACAAACTCTACAACAGAAGAAAGAAACTGTTGCAAAAATAAGTAAATTCCCATGACTGGAGGAACTCCCTGGTCAACCTCAGTAAGAAGCTGAGATCCCTCATAAAATCCCCCAAAGCTAGTTACGAAAACAAAATTGCCACTGACTCTAAAGACAACCACAAAGCATTCTATAGCTATGTCAAGAATCTAAATGGGAACACTCAGATCTGCTCTGAGTTACAGCATAATGGCACTAAATATACAGAACCAACTGATATTGCCAACATCCTGGCAGATAGGTTCAGTGCTAACTTTACCCCCCTCTCACCCCCTAGAGGGCCCATCTCTATACTGGAAGAATGCAAAGTCCCTATAATCATGGCTGCACAGGTAAAATACACACTCTCCAAAGCCAAGAACACAGCATCCATGGGACCTGACAATATCCCAGGCTGCATTCTACATGAACCACTGAATGAACTGGCACCCTACCGCAGTACCATGTTCAATCATAGCCTCACCTCAGGCTTTGTAGCCACTGAATGGCACACCACAACACATCCCACTCCACAAAGGGGGAGCCACGATGGACCACGGTAACTACCGCCCCATTAGCCTGACGAGCCTGGTCTGCAAGGCCATGGAATGTATCATCATGGAACTCATAAACAAAGACATTGGTAATCTCCAAACTCTGGACCCTACTCAGTTTGGATTTGTAAAAGGCAGATCATGTCTCCTAAACCTGATTGACTTCTTTGAAGCAGTCACCAAAGCCATAGATGATGGTAAAATGGTTCACACAGCTTATGTAGATCTCGCCAAGGCTTTCAACACCATCCCCATTCTGGAATTATAGATAAGCACACTAAACTAGGTATAAATCCCTATGTCATAAGATGGGTTGCCAACTGGCTCATGGACAGAACCCACACTGTGAAAGTAGCGTATTCCAAATCCGACATCAGACCAGTGACAAGTGGAGTACCACAGGGTTCAGTCCTGGGTCCTCTCCTGTTTGGTATCTACTTCTCTGAAGTGCAGGCCAACACAGAAGGTCTTTGGCTAACAAAGTTTGCAGATGACTGCAAACTAGGAGCCATAATCGCAACTCCTAACGATGTGGGCAAACTACAAAAGGCCCTCACTGAGACAGATACCTGGTGTCAAAGCCATGGCCTGAAGCTCAATGCCAAAATGTGTATTGTCATCCCTGTGGTAAAAACTCTGTACCCATGAACTACCACATAGCTGGTAGTCTACTTAATGCTGAAAATGTGATAATAGACCTTGGGACACAGGTGCACAGTAGTCTCTCCTTTGATAATCACATCGCCACAGTGGTCAGGAAATCCTTCTACGTGGCTCATCTCATCACAAAAGGATTCCCATCCAGAAAAAAGAGGTCATTGTTCCCCTCAACTCATCACTTATTAGACCCATTATAGAGTACAATGCCCCCTTTGGTATGTACCTCACAAGACAACTACAACAACTGGAAAGACCACAGAAATACCTCACAAAGAGGATTACTGGCCTCAAACAGATGCCCTATGCAGACCGTCTCAAAAAACTACAGCTTGACTCCATGGCATATCGCCTACTCAGGAGTGATCTCTGCCTAACATACACAGCTATGTCAAACCTAGAGCTGTTGGACATGCTCCACTTAAAGAAATCCCAATCCCTCTGAGCTACACGCTCTAGGGACCTTAACCTTGTCACCACAATAAACAGAACATGCTGGAGGGATAGAGTCCTGTCCCAGACACTTCCCATACTCTGGAACAGACTACCTATCTATGTCAAACAGAGCTCCTCATTAGCACTCTTCAAGAAAGATCTTGATGATTGGATGGGAAATGGGAAATTCACCCGGGGGTCACTTCTGTGGCTCTGCTCGACAGGGGCATAGGAAAATACCTTTCTTGGGTGGCGAAAGCCAGGGTACATTTATTGGCTAGGCTTGTATGGGCCCTAGGGCCGATAGCCTAGTACCTACCTATGAACCTATGAACATATATAGATAGATGGATAGAATATGTATATACACATATTATGTAATAGACACATACATATATAGATATATATAGATACATACACATATACAGACAGATATGAATGTCTACAGATATGTATGTATATGAATATCTCTCTCTCTCCTCTCCCTCTCTCTATATATATATATATATATATATATATATATATATATATATATATATATATATATATATATATATATATATATATACTGAGAGAGGCACATGTGTGCAGATGTATTGCAACAGGTGCCTGGTGACAAAGGCATGTACTGAACACCAGTGTGGATACAGGAGTACCATACCCCATTCCAAAACACTTACACCACTAACCACCACATATGTGGTTGCCTGCCTACTACTGGATGTGTCAGGAGGGAACATGGGAAACAAGTGTACAATAGCCTCCGTTTGATATTCACAGTGGCACACCAGTCTTGTAATACCTGTACATGGTACATGTCAGCAGAAATGGTGTGTCAGCTAGTGAAATGTAGGTCACTGTACCCCTCTACACCTCACAATGTCCTACATGGTATGTACCTCCCATGACAACTACAGAAAGGGAGAAGGATACAGTCATACCTAACAAACAGTGATAATGCCCTCAAACACATTACCTATGCAGAGTGACTGACAAAACCACAGATAGAGTGCCTCTCAAACTACCGACACAGAGCTTACCACTGCTGGATATACATAGTTAAGTCACACCCATAACAGTTGTCCAACAACCATGGTAACACCTCACAATATCCCCAGCATAAATGACCTATGTCTGTCATCCTTGGCACCGCAGTAAAGAGCACATGGTGGAGGTACAGGTTCCTACCCACAAATAGGCCATACCCTGGAGTAAACCACCCAGCATTACGAAGCAAGGCTCCCCATTAGTAGATGTCAGACATACCCCTGTTGAATGTTATGCAGATAGGTAGTATGCCATATGAGTCACCCTGTGTAACTGTTTGACAGGAGCAAGTACAACCACATTACATGTGTCCCAAGGGGCAGGGTAGCATAACAGTATGCTGCTGTAGGCCCAGGCCCAATAGCATACTACCTGCCTATGACACAATGCACACACACATGTACTCATTGCAATACCAACTATGTGAGGTGGAATGAGTGTGCCACTGACTGTGTGCAAGGTCTGTAATGGTGTGATTGCTCAGCATGACTTTGTGTCTGTCATGGTAGTGTGTGTCCTTGGTGTGAGGCCAGAGAAAGATGTGTCAGGTATTGGGATACAAACATACTACATTGCCATATGTTGTGCTGTGGTTCCCTGTATGTGACTGTGGTGTAGGTATGGTTATGGCAACAAAGACTACGGTGCATTACCAGTGACATTTGTACTGTGCATTGCATGCATTGCATGGGTTGACAATGTTCCCCATACATTACCTTGATACAAACCCCCAGTGTGAGGCTGTGCATTGGACCTCAAACAGTGTGCCGACTGCTGGAGTATACTTGTTTGTTGTATGGAGTGTGCCAGGCACTGTCACAGAGTTGTCGGCTGAGCACTGATATGTGGTCATTTACATGTGTATCCCCCAATAGACAGACAGATGCTATATATGGCAGTTCAGTGATATCACTACAGTAGAGTTTTATGTGTGCCATATCACTTGCTCACATATTTTTCTTTTCCTTCCAGGGCAATGGTGCACCAGCGCAATCCCACATACTCTGCTGCAGAGGAAGAGGAGATACACCAGAGCCTGGTGCGGGATTTTGCCACACTCTTTTCCTGCACCAGCCAGAACCAGCAGGAGAGGGCTGCACTGTGGCAAGACCTTGTCCGTCGGGTAAATGACATAGGCATGCACAACCGGACATATGAGCAGGTACGCCATCACTGCAGTGATTTAATTAGAAATGTCCATCAGCGTGCATCTGATATCCACAGGCAACAGCTTGCCACAGGTGGTGGGGCGGCTATACACCCCCCCTCACCAGACTGGAGGGGCTCCTCCTAAGTGTTGTGGCTCCAGCCCAACAACAACAACATCTGCACACATGTGTAATGATGGAGGCTGGAGCCACCCAGCAGGAGGACTTGGAGCATGCAGGTAACATGCCATATCTATAGTTGACTGTTCTCTACACTGGTAGTTTATGCATGTGTGAGGTGTGTACTGTGTTTGTAGCTATTATCCTGGTAATTATTGTGCAAGAGTGATATTCTCAATATCGGCAGTAGACCTGTGAAAGCCAACTGTTGTACTACTGAACTGTATCATACTCACAGTATCAATGGCACAGTTGTGCCCACTGACAATGAATGTCTTATTTGTGCAGGTCCCTCTGGTGTAACAGCAAGGCAGCCAATCCATGCTGGTGAGTGTGTAATAACATTCCTTTAATACTTATGATAGTAATAGTAATAATACCCTAAAATGGTATTGCTATGTGTGTGATTGCAGGTGTGTCTGTGTCTGTGTGTTTGTATCTCATGTACTGAGGAGTGTGCATGTGTGCATGTGTGCATGTGTGCATGTGCCCATGTGCCCATGTGTGCATGTGTGCATGTGTGCATGTGTGCATGTGCCCATGTGTGCATGTGCGCATGTGTGCATGTGTGCATGTGTGGTAACATTGTGTGCACATTGTAAACTGTGTTTCCTGTCTTCTTCTCACAGGTTCTGGTGCTGCTCTGGTGGTGTGCAGCAGGGAACCTGAATCTGCTGCTGGGGATAGTGATAATGATGATACCTGTGTAATGGCACAGGGAGGTGTGCCAGGGTCCGTTGTTGGTCAGCCAATCGACAGTACACAGCTGTCAACCCCATCAATGCGCACAGTCATCCTGCCAATACATCCATTGTCACCAATATCCCTAGGTGATGGACAGCATACAGTGGGCATTGACCAGGGTAATGTGGTATCAGTGGCACATGCATCCCCTCACAGCAGCCATGGCCAGAGTCCTGACATGGTACCACACAGGCAGATGTCCAGGGGTTCTCGTGGGAGCATCCGTGGTCATACTGCCCCTGTCAGACATGCCCACAGAGGTCTTTCAACCTCAGCTATGTTCCGGGCTGTAATGCAGGCACAGTCACGTATGGAATGGTACACCAGACAGGGTCTGAGGGAGCTGAGAGCACATCGCACTGCTATGAATGACACTATGCGTGACGTTGCGGCTGCCATCCGTAATTTCACCGAGGTCATTGACAGATGTTGGGGGGACACATTAGATCTGTTCCACAACTACATGTCCATGAGCCAGGGCAATGCAGGGCGGTTGAGGCATCGACGTGGATGAATGCCAGCAACAGCAGCAGCTGGCAGTCATCACAGATGACAACAAACCCGCGGCCACTCCCATAGTGCCAGTACCAGCCCCAGCAATGCTGGGTCTGTGCTGTCATCAGACCGCCCTAGGAGACCACGTGCACGTGGCTCTGGACAGTCCCAGCAGGGACATGTCTCCAGTCAACAACCACCTGCTTCTGATGACAGTACCCAGTCTGGCTTAGTACCTGATACTGTCCGTAGCACCCCTGCCAGGCACAGGTACCGTGTCCGTGGCCAGAGACAGTGATCTGTATGACCTGGCAGGTACAGTCTGTGGCTGTCCACAAACACCCGTATATGGCGGCCACAAGGTGGAACTGTGTGCATGCATACACACATGCATAATGCTAACACCTAGGGCTAACACATACATGCACACACTGCATCAACATTGCCCCATCTTCTACGGTTGTCCCTCACTAACACACACACACATACATGTCGATTGGTTGTATCAGTGGCAGACTCAGGCATACCAAGTACACACCCTGTGCATATGATGAAACTGTGCCACCTCCTGCAATCTGTAACATCGATGCAGGACCGGTTAACATGGTGCTGATGCACAGGGTGACTACATAGATGTGTAGTAATATTATCATGTTGTCAACTGTACAGTGTAATGATATCATTGTGGGTATATCCCAGCATGCCTGATGCATTAACAGTATGATTGTCATTGTATTGTTTGGTACACCCCTATTAATTACCATAGTGTAATGTCTGCACATCTTTGCATTCTGGTGGTAAGGCTGTAAACAGAAGGCCACCTACATAGGTAGCACAGGGGATAAGAAAATGGAAGTTATGATACTCAATGGTGGACATGTAAACCACAAGATGCATGCAGTACAACCTCTACTCTGCATGGAGAATGTTGATATCTGTGCAGTAATAGACAACAGGTTCAAGACTCCCAAGAGCACCCTAGCACTACCAGGTTACACCTCATACCATGCTTGACAGCCCCAAAACACACAACTAACTATGACAGGAGGTGAGTCTCATTAAATGTCAGGGATACTGTGGTGGCAGGACAGGTAGCATACAGCCTACTAAGTTGGGGAATGCTGATTGAGGGCTCAGTGTCTGTCATTATAAATGTGTATTAGTTCTGGTTTAAGCACTTGGGCTTCAGGCCAGTTATTTGACATTACAAAGGTTCATGGTCTGCACTCTTGTGGGAGGAGAGGCTGGACTCTGCCCATCTGAGCTGGGAATTTCTGGCTAAAGGCTTATAGTGCCTGCATATTTGAACTGTTTCTTACTGAAATTGGTACACCTTGTTTGCTGTAGCATAGACTAGATCCATGCCTGCTGATTGTAGCTTTGTTTGTATGCTTGTTTGCTTGTTATTTCCCTGAAACACTAATTCCACCTGAAACGCAGCTTTACAGCACCTCTGTGGATCCCTAGTGACATGTGCATTGCTTACTGTATGTATGTCCTTGTTTCACTTGACAGAAAGTTAGTGTTTGTCATTTATGCAATTAAGTTACCTGTAACACATTGCATTTGAGATACCTGGCACTTGCTCACTAAAGCATTTATATATGCCAGCACTAACAAATTAAAAGCACTACACCCTCACAAACTCAGCTTGCGTACCTTGTTCCCCATTTGCCTTTTTCGTTGTTAATTATAAAGGAATTCCCAATACTATCCTAGCATGTTCAAAGGTCAGTTGTCAATCTCCTCCATGGTCCAGCTGGTGAATCTGGGAATCTAGAGGCAATGTTACAACTGCCTCATTTACACAGTCAACCCTCTCCTCCTCCCAACAAATTCCAACACATGTGAGAGATGCAACCATATATCCAAACTGCAGGCTAAGCTCTCTCAACTCAGTACTGGCAAAACCTGTCAGGAGGAGAAGGAAACCACAGTCACTACAATTCCAGTCTCACATAGACCTACCACGACAGCAATCCAAACAAATAAACACACACAAACATACTCGGAGTCTCTAAATAAAGGTCTGCCTAAGCAGCAGACACCTCCAAAGCAGACACACAAGCAACCGCTACCCCAGAACAGAACGCGTGCAACACATAGCTCACAAAGCCAGTGTGCCGAACAGTCACAGCATGTAAGGCTAAACAACACACCTGCTACACTTGTGATGGGTGCCTCTATCATCAGGTACACTGATGTCCCACTCACCAGGCTGAACAAGGAGAAGGTCACGGTGAGATGCCTGTCGGGCGCTATGATCTGCCACATAACACAAGCACACAGGTCACTCCAAGGCATGTACAAATATGACTCAGTCAGTGTCCATGCCAGTGTGAATGACCTGAGACGTACCTCCCTGGACTACATGATGAGAGACATAGAGGAGCTCTCTGAGCATGTGGCCCAGACTGGTATGACCCTGACCTTGAGTAGCATCTTACCCTCACCAAGAATGATGCCACAATATGTAGACAAGATGATCAATTCAGACAATTGGCTTATGTTTCAGTGTCATTCAAAGGGGATCCAATGCCTGTCAGCCTGGGATGACATGCTCGACAAGCCACACTGCTTTGCTAGGGACAGCTTGCACCTGTCACCCATGGGCTTTTGGATATTGGCAAAGGCTCTTGATACACCCATAGTGCCTTTTTTAGGCAAGGCTCAACAGACAAGACCACCTCCATAGGTATCACAAGGGATAGGAAACTAATAGTAATGCTACTCAATGCCAGCAGTGTAAACCTCAAGATGCATGCACTGGAAACTGTCCTTAGCATGGAGAACATCAATATCTGTGCAGTAACAGAATCCTGGTTCAAGGCCCCCAAAAGCACCCCAGCACTGGCAGGTTATACCTCATACCATGCTTGTCGGCCACATAACTTGCACCAAAACAGAACAGGAGGGGAGTATCAATATTCATCAAAGATACACACACCTCCAGGTTGGTGGCACAGCACGAAGCATCAGAGACTATCCATGTGCAACTAACAGTGGGTAAGACTGCCTTCCAGTTCATAGCCTGGCACACACCACACTCCCAAACCCAGGTAACCCACTTGGCCTACTTAAGAATACATGAATATCTGCAGGTGTCTCCAAACAACAATATATTGGGCAGCTTCATTTACCCACACATAGACTGGGAGCATTACTGTAGCTCCAACACCCTAGGTGTAAAGTTCCTAGAATCCATACACTCAATTGCTATGGAACAACTTGTTACCACTCCCACAAGAGGGGAAAACATGCTGCACCTGTTCATCACCAACATGTGGACTATATGCTCCAGACCAGAAGTGTATCCCTCGCTGGTAAGATGACACCATAGACTACTCTCACTGTATATTCACATACCAAATGCAGCCCCTGCACAGAAAACCACAGTCATAAAGTTGTGTAATGCAAATTACATGTATTCACATGAGGCAGGCTTCACACATGGGAACTATTTAAGGTCACAGGTACATATGTCTATGTGGCACACACATACCTCATGTGTGCATTGACATTACTGATATGATCTATGTCATACAATATTAAGAGCAACACCCCACACACATGGACAAACTGTGTGACAAAAACACACATGGCATTTGTAAGATTCAAACCCCTACCTAACTATGTTATGACACTTGAGAGAGACGCATTAGCAGAGCACGCTATTCACATTACTGGGAGGTTACCCTTCTCCTGCTGTACTTATAGGGTGCTGACATCATCAGTGTTTAGAAAGAGGAATGTGCATCATGCGGTGTGTTCTTCTAGTTGGTCAAAGGGACATTTCTTTCACACAGAATTGCACACACACTAACCCCTCTCACCCAAACACACACACTGAGCATTTGCAGGATTCAAACCCCTACCTAACTATGTTATGACACTTGAGAGAGACACATTAGCAGAGCACGCTATTCACATTACTGGGAGGTTTCCCTTCTCCTGCTGTACTTATAGGGTGCTGACATCATCAGTGTTTAGAAAGAGGAATGTGCATCATGCAGTGTGTTCTTCTAGTTGCCAAAAGGGACATTTCTTTCACACAGAATTGCACACACACTAACCCCCTCACCCAAACACACACTGAGCATTTGCAGGATTCAAACCCCTACCTAACTATGTTATGACACTTGGGAGAGACGCATTAGCGGAGCACGCTATTCGAATTACTGGGAGGTTTTCCTTCTCCTGCTGTACTTATAGGGTGCTGACATCATCAGTGTTTAGAAAGAGGAATGTGCATCATGCAGTGTGTTCTTCTAGTTGGCAAAAGGGACATTTCTTTCACACAGAATTGCACACACACTAACCCCCCTCACCCAAACACACACACACACACTGAGCATTTGCAGGATTCAAACATGGATGTGACATTGCAAATTCAACCCCTGGGATCTCCACTGTGTCCCTGCTTGACGGAGGCACAGCACACTAGCCTTAAATGGTGCCTTCTGTGACCTACTTTACAGAGGCACAGTAGCCTACTGTACTGGGGAGGCAGATGCCAAGCACACTCTGGCTAAGCTTGTATTCCCTAGGGCAAACAGCCTAGTATTGACCTCTACACCCATATGTTTAATTTTCAGATGCACAATATTTGTTGCTGATAAACTGTTTGCAGGTCTTTATTGCCATAGCTTTCCCTGTTTCTATGTACAACTTGTGTATCTGTGGAAGATGTTTGAATATGTGTGGGATCCACTATTTAACTTATGTCTCTGTAGTCATTTAACTGTGTGCACTGGGCAGATTGCTGTATTGTGGTTGGTTCCTGGTTTAACACATACAAATACCAGATATGTGTGGCCAACTGCTAAACTGAGACATGGCCTAAGTGTGTGAGCATGCCCAGTTCAGGCATATTCCATGGCTTGTTGCCTGACATATGTCTCATTTATCAAAGTGTGCGAGCATGCCCAGTGTGTGCTTTCCATATGTTGAGATCTGCAGTCCACCACATTTGTGGTTGTGTGTGAACTTCAACAATATTTCACATTTATAGTTGTGTGTTGGGAGTCATGTTGTGTACATACTGCCCAACTGCTTTGTGTCTGAACCCGACAGGGATTATACTGTGCCTGCAGGGTTTCCATGGGATAGTTTGCATACAGTTGTCAACATCCTTTCATACTGACCATACACTGTAATATTGTATAGTGTACTGGTTCAGTACTTTCACTGTGGTGGACAGTATCCTGGGTTTCAGTCCTATCACTGCTTTAAATATTCATAGTGAGCACACCAGACTGGTTAAGGGCCAGTTGTGCACATATGACCATGCTGCATTTTGTTCAGATATGGACTACTTAAACCAGGCTTGTCCAACATTGGTAGTGTATTCCACAACTTGGGTGGACATTGACAAACACTAGCGATGTGCCCTAGGCCATTTCTACTGCTAGTCAGAGAGTGTGTTTGTCCTTCAACACACATTGTAACTGGATTTTGACATGACATATTTCAAGGTTAGTATACTATGCCTCTGTCTACCCATGACATAACAGTGATACCCAGGGTAAACCTACCATCTCCCATCCACTCATCATGATTCCTGTTGAGGAGAGTCAATGAGGGACTCTCTGGCTAACCTGTACTGGGAGTTTACTCAAGAGTGGAGTGAGCTTCTGGGTTATGGATCAATCACTACAGCATGTCCTATGTATGTCAGTGCTGGGGTTCAGGTCTCTCATGTGCATAGCTCACTGGCATTCAGATTGTACAAGGTGCAGCATGTTCATTGATTCCAGCTTGGACATGGCTTTATACATCAGGCACAGATTGCCTCTGGGCAGGCAGTATGGCACTGTGTGGAGCTGCAGTTTGTTTAATCAGGCAACACATGGCATCTGTTTGAGCTCTTTGATCCTCCTGGTGGGGTACTTTTGGGGTCTTTCCAGTTGCTGGAGGTGTCTGCTGAGGTACATCCCACAGGGCCATTGTACTCAATTGTGAGGCTGATGAAGGATGACTGAAGAGGCACGATGACCTCCCCTGATCTAGATCTGACTACCTTCATGATTAGGTGGGTATATGGTATGTTTCTGTAACCACTACAGCCACATGGTTGTCAAATGCAAGATATCTATCAAATTGTGTCCCCAGGTCTCTTATTACTTCTAAAGTACTTAATGGGTTAACACCTATGTGGTAATTGGTGGGCACTTACTGTTTATCCACAGGGGATGACTATACACTTTTCTGCAATTAGCTTGATGACATGGCTCTGGCACCAGTTGTCTGTTTCTATGTGGCCCTTTTGTAGGATGCTTGTGTCAGCTGGAGGGTCAGATATGGTGCCCAGTTTGTAGTCCTCTGCAAACTTGTTCAGACACAGTCCTTCCATGTTGGCCTGTACCTATGGGAAATATATACCATACAAGGGAGGTCCCAGGACTGAGCCTTGTGGGATGCCAGTTGTAGCTGGTTTGTAGTCTGACATGGCTGCAGCATTTCTGACCATGTCAGTTCTGTCCTTGGGCTGGTTTGCAACCCATCTACTGACATAGGGGTTTATATTTAAGCTGGTGAGCTTATCTATAATGAACACGTGGGGTATTGTATGGAAGGCTTTTGCAAGGTCCAGATAGGCTGTGTGGACCACATTCCCCCATCAATGGCCTTGATGACTGTTTCAAATGAGTCAAACATGTTTAAGGGGCAGGATCTGCCCTTAAGAAAGCCACGCTGGGTAGGGTCCAGTGTCTGTAGGTCCCCAATATCTTTATTTCTGAGGTCCATGATGATCCTTTCCATAGCTTTGCAGACCAAGCTTGTCAGGATTCTGGGGTGATAGTTTGCAGTATCCATTGAGGCAGCACCTTTGTGGAGAGGGACCACTGTTGCTGTACACTGCTCTTTGGGTACATATCCTGTGGTAAGGCTGAAATTGAGCAGTAGTGTTATTTGGCGTTCCATTCTTCTTGGAGTTCATGTTGGACACAGCCCAGGACACCATCTCGTACCATTGATGCTGTGTGTTTTGCTTTGAAGATGCTGCCTGTTACCTCAGCATCTGCAATGTCAGGGGGCCAGCACTCTGCTGGGATAGATATTTGTCATTTTGGGGGTTTGCACTGAACCTGTCAGGTTGGATGTTGGCAATGTGTGTGGGTTTGGTGTATTGTTTGTAATATTTGGTAATTCAGAGCATATCTGTGAATTCCCAACAAGGTTCCTACCATCAGTTAAGACAGCCTTGTGATTATCCTTAGTGTCCTGTACAATTTGTATCTCCATAGGTTCATAGGTTCATACTGGGCTATCTGCCCTAGGGCATTTATCAGCCTAGCCAGAGTGTGTGTGGCTTTCGCCACCCCTTGCTATGTGAATATTATGCCCATTTAGGGTTTACTTTACTGTGCCTCTGTCTAGATGTGACACACTGAAGACCCCCAGTGTAAATCTACGATCTCCCATCCACTTGGCAAGATTCCTGTTGAAGAGAGTCAGTGAGGGGCTCTGCCTAACATGGAGTGGGATTCTGTTCCAGAGTGTAGGGAGCCTCTGGGTTATGAATCTGTCCCTCCAGCACATCCTATTTATTTATGTGTTGAGGTTGACATCTGTCGCTCTCGCGGCTCTGATGGATTTGGATTTTCTGAGGTGGAGCATGTCCATCAATTCTGTATTGGACATGACCTTGTACATCGGGCATACATCGCCTCTGAGTATGCAGTATGTGACTGCATACAGCTGGGGTGTTGTCAGCCAGGCAGCATATGACAAATGTTTGACACCCTTTATCCTCTTGGTGAGGTACTTTTGAGGTCTTTCTAACTGCTGCAGGTGTCGGGTATGGTACATCCCAAATGGGGCATTGTACTCAATTATGGGCCTGATAAGAGAAGAGTATAGGGGCACAATGACCTCTCTTGATGTAGATGTGAATCCTTTCATGATAAGGTGGCCAATATAGGTGGTCTTCCTAGCCACGTTGGCAATGTGAGTGTCGCATGTGGGGTTACTGTCCACTTGTGTCCCTAGGTCCCTGATTACTTCTTCCATACGTAATGGATTACCACCTATGTGGTGATTTGTGAGTACCTTGTTTGGTATTTGGGGAGACATTCATACTCTCCAGTGTCTTCAGGAAGGCTGAGTGGTGTTCCTGGGTCTGAGAGGGTGGTCTGTAGCATGCTACAAACTGTACAGCGGTTTTGCCTACAGTTAGTTGCACATGGATGGTCTCTGATGCTTCGTGCATTGTCAGTAACCTGGACGTGTGGGTATCTTTGCTGAATATGGATACTCCCCCTCCTTTTGTGGTTTGGTCCAGGTTTTGGGGCGAAAAGCATGATATGAGGTATAACCTGGTAGTGCTGGGGTGCTCTCAGGAGCCTTGATGCAGGTTTCCATCACTGCACAGACATCAATGTTCTCCATACTGGGGAGGGCCTCGAGAGCATGCATCTTGTGGTTTAGACTTCTGGCATTGAGCAGCATTACCCTTATGTTTTTTCCACTTATGTTTTCTGGGGAGGTGGGTTTGTCTTTTCAGCCTTGCCTACAAAAGGCACTATGGAGGTGGCAAGAGCCTTAGCCAATATCCAGACGCACAGGGGTGACAGGTGCAAGCCATCCCTGGCAAAGCAGCGTGGCTTGTCAAGCATGACATCCCAAGCAGACACACATTGTATCCCCTTGGAATGACACCAGTAATTGAGCCAATTGTTAAAGCTGATCATTCTGTGTTTGTACTGTGGCATCATTCTTGGTGGGGGTAGGATGCTGCTCAGGGTCAGAGTCATACCGGCCTGGCCTACATAATCGGAGAGCTCCTCTATGTCTCTTTACATGTAGTCCAGGGAGGTACGTCTCAGGTCATTCACACCAGCATGGACAATGACTGAGTCATATTTGTACTTGCTTTGGAGTGACCTGCATGATTGTGTTATGTGGCGGATTGTAGCAGCCTACAGGCAGCTTACTGTACCCTTTTCCTTGTTCAGTCACGTGAGCGGGACATCAGTGTGTCTGACTATGGAGTCACCTATTACAAGTGTATCAGGCATGTTGTTTGTCCTTACGGGCTGTGACTGTTTGGCACACCGACTTTGTGTACTATGTGTTGCATGTGCTATGTTTGGGGGTAGTGGTTGCTTGGGTGTCTGCTTTGGAGGCCTCTGTTGATTTGGTGGTTTTTAATTAGAGCCTCCAGGAATGTTTTTGTGTGTTTATGTCTTTGGTTTGCAGTTGTGATAGGTCTATGTGAGTGGGTTTGTGGTGTGTGTGGTTACCTTCTCCTCCTGACTAGTTTAGACAGTACTGAGTTGAGAGAGCTCAGCCTCCAGTTTGGAGACATGCTTGCATCTCTCACATATATTTGTATTTCTTGGGGGGTGGAGGGGGTTGTCTGTGTACATGGGGCAGGTGTAACATTGCCCAAGATTCACAGATTCAACTTGTTGTAGCTGGCCTTAGTGGATTTTATGACTGGCCATATTTTATTGCCATAATACTGATCAGAGATTACTTCCCTTTTTGGGTTTGCTCTATCATGTGGTGACTTCCTCATTCTCTTGCATGGTTTGGTAATGGCTGTGGTCCACCATGCCAGATGCCTGTGTGTATGGTATTGGGCCTTGGTTTTATTTGGGATTGCATAATCCATGCATTCCTGACTGTGTTCATAGAATGCATTTATAAAGGGTTCTGAGGTGTGGCCCATATTTTCCACAGGCACAGGGCCTTTAATGGATTCCACATCAGTTTGGAGGAGTGCAACATTTCCTTTACACATGTTTTTCACTGTGGTTTTCTGGCCAGGGACTGTGGTCAGGATGTGAATATCCAGTGTGATTACTCTATGGTCTGATCTTACCAGTGAGGAATACACTTCTCATCTGGCCATAGAGTACCCATGTTGCTGATTATCACATCCAGTATGCTTACCCCTCTTGTGGGAGTGGTACATTGTTCCTGAGCATTTTGGTTTATGGATTCTAGGAACCTTTGGCCTAGGGTGTTGGAGCTGGGATAATGCTCCCAGTCTATGTTTGAGTATTTTCAGTCACCCAATATAATGTTGTTTGGAGAGCTTGATATTTCCATGTGTTCCAACGTAGGCCAAGTGCAGTTCCTGGCATTAGGAGGGTAGTCTGTAGCAGGCTACAAACTGGCAGGCAGTCTTAGCCACTGTTACTTGAGCATGGATAATCCATGCTGCTTCTTGTTGTGGTACCAACATGGGGTGTGGTTATCCTTGACAATTATTGCTACTCACCCTCCTTTTGTAGTTTGTTCCATGTTTTGGGGCTGTAAAGCATGGTATGAGGTGTAACCTGGTAGTGTTAGGGTGCTCTTGTGAGCCTTAACCCAGTTTTCTGTTACAGGACAGATATCAACATTCTCCATGCTGAGGGGAGTTTAGACTGCATGCATCTTGCAGTTTGGACATCTGGCATTGGGTAGCATTACATCTAGGTTCTTATCCCTTGTGATACCTATGGAGGTGGGTTTGTGTTTTGAGCCTTACCTATTCAAGGCACAGTGGGGGTGACAACAGCCTTTGCCAGTATCCTACAGGCCAGGACTGATAGGTGCATGCCATCCCTAGCAGGTGGAGCATCGTGTCTTGCTCAGCATGTCATCCCAGGCTGGCACGCATTGGATCCCCTTTGACTAATGGCAATACTTAAGCCAATTATTGTAATTGATCATCTCGTCTTCATATTGTGGCATCATGCTTGGTGAGGGTAGGATGTTAGTCAGGGTCATCATGTTTGCATATACTACATGGTGTTACATTGCTTAACACATGGCAATCATGCCTCAGGTGGTGCTGCAGGGCTGTCTATGTTGGATGCACATACTACACTCCCTGTACATGTTTGATAGCAGGTTGTGTCAACTTAGGCATCCCTTTTACTATATGTGTGAGTCAGAGAGAGGTATAATTTCCTGGGTTCCTACTGAGCCAGTGTATGTGCTATGCGTTGCCGCTTTGCCAAGGCCAAGGCATACTGGGCACGCCTCCTTCTGCCTACTGGGGCAGGCTCAGGTTGTTCCTCCTCCGAGTCACGCTCTGCCTGTGATTGGCTTGGCAATGGTGGGGGGCTGTTTGGCCCAGCCCTATGCTGGTCCTGCTGCAGCTGTTTTCACAGAATCATATTATGTAGCATAGCACATACCATGATGATTTGGGTACATGTAGTTGGTGAGTACTGCAAGGCTCCACCAGATGTGTCCAGGCACCGGAACCATGACTTGAGCAGCCCAAACACACGCTCGATTACATTTCATGTTTGTGCATGTGCCTCATTATGGCGTTCTTGTTCAGGTGTGTGTGCATTTCTGATGGGTGTCATCAGCCACGGCTCCAGTGCATAGCCAGCATCCCCCACTAAGTGACCATGTGGGATGTCCCCATTGGCAAATGTCTGGTACAGCTGCGTCAAATGCCAGATATGGGAATCATGGTAGCTTCCAGGGCAGCCAGCACACACATTCATTATTATGCCCTGGGCATCACACACAACCTGGCAGTTGATGGAGGGGAAGCCCTTGCGGTTAATGTAGGCCCTACCCACTCACCAGCTGGTGCTTTGATGCGTATATGCGTGCAGTCTATTGCACCCACTACCTCAGGGTATTCCGCTATTTGTTGGAAGAGACGCATATTGCTGGCCAATACCTCATTGGGGAAATATACATGCTCACCAACATGTGCTGACATGGCATCCAGGAACTGGTGCAGTACCCTGGATGCTGATGCCTGTGATATCCCCATCATATCACCAGTTGGTCTCTGGAAGGTACCTGTTGCTAGTATTCTTAGGCCAACACATACCTTGGTTTCCACTGGGATGGGTTCCCCTCTGTTGGTTCTGTGTGTGAGGCATGGCCTGCACAGCTCAACAATTTGCTGCAGGAGGTCTCTGTCCACTCTATAGCTCCACTATCTCCAGCTCATGTAACCCCTGGTAGGTGACCCTGGGCCTGTACACTCTTCTCCGTCTCCTCACTGTGGGTTGTCTGGCAGCATTTGCATAGTCACCACCCTCAGCAAGTTGCATATGTCTCCTTATAACAGCTATGGCAGCCCCTAGCATTTTTGGTCTGAGTGAAGCTTTTTCAGTTTTCACTTCTAGTAGCTTACTCCTCTGTTGCAGTGTCTCTTGAGAGAAACATTCTGCACTGTTGTTTGCAGAGTTTTAAGTGCTGGGCTGGGCTACTGTTCTGCCTGTGTAATTGCCTGCTTCTGATTGTTTTCACCTGCTAGCTCTGCCAGTAATTTCTGCTAGCTTCCTACTATTTCCCATGCTTCCATTTTCCCTTCTGTTTCCTCAGGGGAGGAACAATGCGCATACCAGCAAAAACACGCTCACAACGGCTAACACATGCGCACACATGCTTAGACGGACTAGAATCTGCTTATTCAGGTTAAAATGCGCGCACACCAGCACAAACAAGCTTACAGGTGTTTAAACAGGCTCCTACATGCTTATTCTGCCTTAAACACGTGCACTTATGCTTACACGCGCGCACTCTATCTTACTCGTGCCTACCAGTGAGCACACACGAGCATGCACGCCCAGCAAGACACTTTGGTGTTATCCATAGTGTACACCTTCCATTTCTTGGCTTTCCCATGCCTACTTGTTGACACTCCTCTTTCCATGATGTGTGACTGACAGCTTTCACATGCCACTGTGCTCCAATGAGCTGCATTCCTTTCATACATTCCCCCCGTGATGTCACCTATCTCCTACTCTGCTACTCCCCCTTATCCTACTCCTACACTGCACGGATTGTGCTCATTTTCTATGTAACAGTGTGATTCACTATCCTACCACTCATTTACATAGGATTGCCTACTAATGCTTAGTTACATGTCTTACACTCCGCTTCCCCCCTTAGCAACCCCTACTCGGTGGCCATGTTGTTTTACCCTGCTATTCCCTTCCATTGTATACTCATGCTTTGCATAAACCCACATTTGTGGGTTTAATATTTTTATTTTTTGTTTTTTTATAGCGCAGCCTGTTTGCGCGACACTGTGCTATGTTTAAACATCAGCGATCGCCGAAAAAAAAAATATATTTTTATTTCATGTTTACATCAGGGTACATTGTCAGTGGCCACATACTTGGCCATTGGCATGCTGCCTGTGACATTTGCAACCTTTATTTGGAGCTGACAAGGCTCCATTGTGTTATTTACAGAACGGTACTCAGTTATCAACTGAGTACATTTCTGAAGATAACACGGCTCTTACACGGGCAGGTTTCTGCTTCCTGGATCGCGAAATTACCTCATTTGCATGCCTTTCGGCTGCCAGTGAGGTAATTAGCATATCCACGCCCTGCCCGTGTAAGAGCTGTTTTAGGTGCTCTCTTACACGCACATTCAGGCTGTTCCTGGATCGCGATGGCTGCATGGAGTCTTACACTACTCTTAGACTCCGTGCAAGCCATCGTGAATCCTGCCCATAGTGTTGCCCAAGTTAAATATGTGTATTAAGAGACTAGAGATCAGTTGTACAGTTTGCAAATAAACATGAACACAAAATACTGTTCCTAACTGCAGTACAAAATTTTAACTCACTGTATCACTAAAGTGTAATTCCCACATTTATTAATATGCACTGTATGTATAAATATTTGAATCACTCTCTGCATTAATCAAGATTCACCGTAAGTAGATTTCTATTTTTATCAGTATGTACTTTTCTGTTGCATTTATATCCAAGTTGTGACTGAAACAGTGTCAGCTGACCAGTTCACTTACCTGGGAAACAAATGGTAAGTTGATAAATTACTTTCAGCTGAAGTTCTAGGTGGCAATTAAAAACTCCAGCACAAATTATAGCTTTAGACTGGCAAAAATGAAGGCATGTATATACAGATATATAACCACATTACATGTCTTTGCATCCTACATAGACCCATATGAAAATTATTATTGCAGCTTCATAATATACATCCATCATGAACCCTTGATTCATGTAAACACTTAGAAACCAAATTTGTGAATATTTATTGCTAGTCCAACAGATTTGTTACTAACATGTTTAACAATTTTTATGACAGGTTGATAAATAATATTTGTTTACTTCAAGAGGACATTCTTACAAACAAGTAATAAATGCATCATTACACTAGAAATACCTGATTATTTTTTTTCTTTTTATAAGATGATTAAGGCCATTACTATTAAATTATATAATCTTTATTGCACACTCTGAGACAAAAAGAAATCAACATTGCTAACTGGCAGCAAATGGGAACCCTGCCCATCTATATCTATAACAGCAAAGCATAATAAAAAATGAACTAGAGCTCCGTAGAAGGTAGGTGTTGATGTCAGCATTTTATCATTTAGAGTCATCAATATTCATAGTGTCTGCGTGGTTTGTGTTTTGTATTGTAGTTGTAACATCCCAGTTATCCCATAAGCCATATACATTAAATCAGAGGGTATAATTTTTAAAGGCAACAGAAAAATAAATTATCCACAGCAAAAGATCAAAAGAATCAAGGTAAGCCCATATGGAAAACAGGGAGCTCCCCAACATTGTGCTTAAGGAGTATGGTCTTCAACCCAAACGTTAACTTCTGCTTATTTGCTAAACAAAAGAACAAAGTCAAGGTCTGACAGAATACCTGAAGACTAGCAGAATATTGAAATCTGGTGGTTATGATCATTCACCAGAGTGACCTTTTAATATGGCAAAACGCTTTCTTCCTGGTCACATCTGAGGTGGAAAAATCCTGAAAAAATCCAAATGAACTTGTTGAAATAATAAACAACAATGCTTCCATGCTGCCTGGCAGACCAAACCCCTAACCTTCAGAGGAAAAAAATTATCAATTATACATCAAGTTTCTTCCCTCTGAAGGTGCCCTAATCTAAGCATGACATCCAGCTTGATGTTTGGAAATAGAAAATTGTTTGCTAATTTCACAGTTCCAACACCTTAGAAAATGATAGTTATTCTGGGTCGCCAACAACCTTACTGCTACATCTTCATGCCTGTGGCTGTCTGCTGACTTTTATTCAAATCTTATTTTTATAAGGCATGTCTGCATTTCAGTTATTCAGTCAGATTTGCCAGACTGTAATTCTTGCTAGTAATGTTAAGACCTTGAATCTGTGGTTGAATCTTTTGTGGATGAACCTGCTCAATGCCTGATCTCCAGCCTTTTACCTAAATCATGTAGGCTATTTACTACATCAGTCAAAATGTCCAATATAGCCAAAATGAGTCACCCAGTTACAAAACTTGGCTGATAGTACAGCATGTCTGTGTTGCATTTTTGCTATATTCTATGTCTACTCTTTATTTGGGCAACACATATTATTATTTTTTAACATTATTAGACTATGACATGCTCTCAGACTGTGCCAACATAGATATAGGAGGGAAAATATAGTAAATGCTGCTGACTGCTAGTTTCCAGCTGCAAAGTCAAAGTTTCTTCCCAATGAGGGGATAAAGAAACTGAGCTGATATGTCTGGATTGTATCAACTCTTATTTCTGACATGTTTTGTCCTTGTGTTGACACACTCATATTGTCTGCACGCATTGCAAAGTTTTTCCTGTAATCACTCAGTCTGCTGTGCTCTTTCTAAAGCTGTAGAAGTAAAACATGTAATTACCTTACTTGGATGCAGTTTGTTTTCATGATTTTAGTCGTAGTTCCTGTTGCAGCAACTTACTAGTAAATGGCAGTGCTTTACTTGTATTTACTTCTCTCAAGCTGTTTTTTTCTTCTTCCCTTTTTTATTTTGCAAGTTATTTATTCATGCTTTACTTTAATGTAGACCACAAATGAAAATTATCAAGATTTTTGAAGAAAAGTGTCACCATGCACTTGAATGCAAAATTGGAAGGCCTCTATCTCCCAACAGCACCATAAATATCACATGACTAGTGTCTCATTTCCTGCCTCAGTATTCAGCAATCCCTCCACATACATGCATTCATTCATTAATCTCCTGATATTTTTGCCGTCTTTCTTTTCATTTCCTTTGACATTCTTATACCATCTATTGGCGTAATTCTATTCTGCGTATGATTTTGTTAGACTTTCTTTCTATTTAGCTCATGTTAAGTCTTGGTAACTGTCTTTTATTTAAGGTTACTGAGTTGCTTGACTCAAAATTCATGATCCCCAGATCTTCATGATTCCACTACCTCATTGGATGACTTCTTATCTCACTGATCTTTCACAGTTATTGAAAGTAGCAGTACTACTAGCGAACACACTTTATTCATTGGTTTAAAAAAGACCTCTACTTGAATCACAGGGATCATTTCTTAACCGTTTGCATTCCTCTTGAACTTCTGCTCCATCATGTTTGAAGCAACATTATAGGTCTCATCTGGAAGTCAAACCACCAATGCCTTGCCTTCCATAACAATGCAGTTAAGTTAAATTCACCAGCCAGTACCATGCTAGTATTTTGGAGCATGCTTCTGCATCAGTATGACTCAGCAGAATGTTTTCATACTATGAATACAGTTGTTTTGCTATTTTACTTCAATTTATTCAGCATCTTTTAAATATAAGCTACTTTGTCGTATATGCATGCAGGCAGCACAGAACATACCTCAGTCTCCTTGTTTCATTGTCTAATTTACCTCTTAGAACATTTTTTATGATTTTCTCATAACTTTCCATAATTTGCAATGCACTTATTCTATCTTTATTAAACATTATCCTCAGTTCCTCCTCCTCTGTTATATATTCAAGAGCAGCAGTGAGTTTCACATTTGCTCTCTTTTTATATGTTGTATAAGATATTATTATTATTATTATTATTACATGTTAACTTTGCAATTTCTACTTGCTCCTGTATCAGAGTAGGTTTCTCTGCTCTCTTTCTGTATCTCCACACTCTGCCATTTTCTGCTGCATTTATGCAGTAGCTATTCATAGATATCATGTCTTTGCTGCCTTTAGCCTCTTCACCAGTTCCCGAACCACCAGCAGCATTTTAACAATTCCTATAAATCTAGTCCATCTTTTATTCTTCCCTCCTCCCAATGCAGCATTCATTCCCTCATCAACATTTTCCAGTATATCTTTATCTGCTAGGGCACAGTTTGCAGTTCAGTCATTATTATTATTTTATCTCAAAGGAAAACCTCTACATAGTTTAAACAACCATCACTTGGAAACTGACACATGCCTTCCCCTGCTCATGTGTAAAGAGTTCCTGCTATGACGTTTTGCAATAAGTTTCAAACTAATCCTGTCAAGCTTACTCTACCCCTCCCCCCCATTCCTAGATCGGGGCTCCAGGGAGAAACATGAGTACTGTGGGGTAAATCTGCAGGTGTTCAGGCTTTGTCAGTGTCTTAAAATTGTAGCTGCCTGTAACTGAACAGGAAACCTAACATAAGAATTAATGCATGAAACAAATTACAGAGCAACGAGTTCTGGGCATGTCAAACAGGGAACATTATGCTTAGCCTTTTATTCCTAGTGGTGATGAAAACTAGGATGTATAAATTGTAGCAGTCAAATTTCTGGAAAAGCACTGACTGATGATTCAACTGTTAAAATATGTTTGGCTTTAGAAATGAATGTATATAAATCAAAAGTACCCTTAACTTCAGTATTGAAAGCATTTCCTAACATAGGCCCTCTGATAGACAATGCTTCGGTACCAAGTTCCAGTTTCCATTTTTGAGGAAAAGAAAGAAACCACAAGTAACTTCTATGAAGTACAAGTCATGCAGGTCTGCAGGTGCCCATGAAAGAGCACATTATGGGCAAGAAGGAGATATTGGTCGAGGTTTCAAAGTCTGTGTGTTTACAAGTAACTAAGGAGTTATAATCCGAACATGATCATGCAATAAAAGGAATTCTGCCTCCTTTATAACAATTCACGAGTTCAGGGAAAAAATGCAAGACTATCAGCACTATACCATCACTCTGAATTTCTTGACAAGTATTAGAATCATTGTTATGATAAAATAAAGTTTGTATGACAAGAGCTGCTTTCACAAGCAAGCTGATATTATACTAACAAGGGGAAACACATATGAATTAGTGAGAGGCTGGGATAAGAAATTAATAAGAAAACATACTTTTTAAGATGTGGTTATAATTTTACTCCAAACATAGATTAATAAAACAGTGCTACAGGATAGTGTGTACTTTTCAATATAATGTCGACTTACCAAATTCTGAATCTACTGGGATAACCCAATCACCAGGCGTGAAATTATTGACTTTGCTGCCAACATCCAAAACTTTTCCCACTCCTTCATTGCCACCAATTGCTGGTAATTCTGGAAGAATAGCATAGGTTCCTAAGAAAAGAAGATTATATTGTTCATATATGAACATTCTTATTCAGATAATTATGTAGGTGCTAAATTAGTAGAGGCCTCCTGGCTGTTTTCATCTCATATTTGTGTGTTTTCACAAATTAGCTAGCAGTGAAAGTTTGGATATAGCTCATTTTTCATATCTATGCTATAGTCTTATCAGAGATAATAAATGATAACTTATCATGCCTAAAGCTGAACTATAAAGACGTTTTTTATAGAGACACGTTATATTGGCATTAGTAGTCATCCCAGCTGCCCAAAACAGCAGCAACATAGGCATCAAAAATGCATAGTCCATTAAAACATATAGCAACATTTATAAGAAACATTCCCCAGTTTGATACATGAAAACAAAAAGAGTAGAATTACAGAACCTTTAGCAATTTACTAGTAGGCATTTATTAACAAACTTGTAGCAAACAGTCAAACAAGAATATCTGGTATAGCTAATGTCAGTGTTTTTTTCTAAATATATAAGATACATAGCCTATCATCTTAGCCCAATAATACTGTTTCTTAATAATCCAAACTTAACTATACACAACCAGCCATGCCCAGAATGTAATTCATTTGTGAACACTGAACAATCTAGTTTATCTCCCAGGCCTTTGGTTGTAAATGCTTTCTCTCCCAAGTGCCTGCTTATACTACCAAGAATATCAGAACGTGTTAAAGATTTAGGATGCATAACTAAGCTTTAAAAGGTGCCAGTGGTCATTAGCCTAGTACACACCTGAACCTATGAGCAACATATTCTAACTATCTCTAGGGTCATATTATTTGGAAAGCTCCAGTGTTACAACTGTGTCATAATTATGCTATGTGTAATTTTTAGTATGACTGTCTTCCTTATAGTAAGTATTATTGCCTTCTTGTGACATATGGCTCACTGTTACAGAAGCTGCCATCTTCTTTTTAACACTTGTCATGCAGTTTTGCACACTATGCCTTTGTTTTCCACAGACTTCCTTTGATCCTAAACAAGCTTTTCAAGCTCAGCATTCTAGTTATTAATGAGTTTGTACCTCCATGTCTCTATCACATATGAGTCTGTTCCTTTATAAACTTTATTCCGGAAAACCAAAGTTCTAGAAGTTTTATTTGCTTCCCTTTTGCAAAGTCACCAGATGATTTACAGCCTGGTCTTTATCTCTTTTATGTTTCTACTTTACATGCCCTTTTGACTCTCTATTGAAATGCCGGCACTAGTAATGCTGACTGCCGACACCCAGAAAAAAGAGAAAAAAAAAAAAGACCTGAAATCCAGGAGAACAGCGAATCTTGAACATCATTCTTCTCCTTTAAACTTCTTTTTTAGCAAGCAGAAAAGCCACCCCATATCCGCAGAACTTATATATACTAATTCTGAGATCACCATACCTCAGAAAACAAGGGAATATTCCAGAAAATAGCCATCTTGGACTTAGTATATGTAAGCTTCTTTTTTCGCCCATTCAGTCTCCATATTTTGGGACACAGTCTAGCAGGTCATGACATTTCAAAGGCTACCTATTCTTTTCCTTATGAAATGGCAACTCCACAGTAACTTTTTTCAAGCTATTCATCCATTCATTTGTTCTGTTTGCCTGCATAATCTAATTAGAACATGTAGTATCTATATCCTATCCTGGCATTCAGTGAGAACAAGGTAATGAAACTAATGGTAGCTGGAATACCCATCCATTTCAGGATGAGTGCACACACACGCACACGCACACGCACACACACACACACACACACACACACACACACACACACACACACACACACACACACACACACACACACACACACACACACACACACACACACACACACACACACACACACACACACACACACACACACACACACACACACACACACACACACACACACACACACACACACACACACACACACACACACACACACACACCACACACTCACACACACACACACACACACACACACACACACACACACACACACACACACATACACCACATCTTTGTGGTGTAAGAAGAAAGTGAAGCACCAAACTAAAACTCATATGGACACAATGATGATGTATAGACTTTAAACAGAAAGTTCCCCAGATGAAAACTAAACTGGAGAAAGATTTGCTTAAAAGCAACAGCATTAACTTCAGTGTCAGTGTGCTACCATTTTATTTTAAATGAACTTGGAGGTGTTCTTTCTTTCTTTTTCTTTCTGGTTTCTACTGCTTCTGTTTGGTTACATTTTCATTTATCCCTGGTTGAATTTGCAGATGACGTCTTTTGTTTTGTTTTTGTTGCTACTATTACAATTTCTGTCAAGTAACATTAATACTGTAGCATTACATACTCTAATCTAGTATCTAATCTCAATGCACTATTATGTATTACTATATTGCAGCCTTCTTTTACCTCCCTCCCAAAAGTAGTTTACTACACATCTTCTAATACTGCACCTCTGTTCTGCTCTTATCTTCAGTCAGTTGTTATACTCCATTGATTACTTCAGAAAGAAGGTCTTGCCCGGGTCCACGTGTCCACATTTTTATCATATTCTAAATAAATAAATAAATTGATATGTTTGAAAATACAAATGAGCTTCTTAACAGACTTTTTTTTTCCTTTTTTGAAAATTTTACTAAAATGATCCCTAAATATTCTGCAGAGGAAACATGAAAATCCTGCAGATACACATTCATAGACATACTAGTATGGGATAATAATAAATTAATCCCCAGATAGTGGGATTGACTTTTACTGCAGCTTTCACTGCAGAAAAGGTATTATGCACTTATAAAACTAGTTCCACTGATTCTTAGTTTAACAAATCTATACCTCAAAAGTAATTGCATTTTAGCATGTGGCTTTTTTTGCACAAAGGGACTGCTATGGATGGAAATTTCAATATTTCTGACATGCAGTAGCCTAGCAAGGTTTTATTTAGATGGCGGGAGAAGTAGGTGATGAGTTGCCACAAAACGATTTGCTTCGAGACTGATTCAATGCAATGAGGAAAATGCCAGTGATTTCTGCTGTGAGAGTTTGTATAAAATATTTCCCATAACACAACATGGATGTTGTTGCAGCTAAAATTGTATACAGTAATGTAAACCTAACTGGTTTCACATGCAAAATACAAAACACGCTAACCATAGTTTGAGATTATCTGTGATAGTGATTTCAAAACTGATTCACTTTAGGTGCAATGACCACCCCATAATAGCAGCTCATACTTACTTACATCTACAGTGCAGTATCAGTAGATTTTAATTGTTGACATTCCTAAATTAAAAAAAAAAAGTCTGACTTTCTTCCCATTCCCAAACTAAGTTTCATTAAACAGAATTACTCTTTAAAACGTTTGCATTATTACATTGCATAGTTTCCACAGCTGGCATTCATTTATATTATCTGCCATATCTGCAGCTCCTGGGGCAACCTCTTTGAATGGCTAAAACTGTCATAAACTTTGGGGGCATTCCTGAGGTTCTTCTACTAAACCTCAAGTGACTGAAATCCAAAGAAGTTCAACACCAAAAACAAATGCCTGAAACACAAAAAGGTAAAAATTCAAATTGTAAGTATTTTTTTGCAGGAGTCCAGTTTTTTTGCATCCCTCATTGTGGGAGGCTACCCTCCATGCAGATGTACAAACAGGCAGAGGGTAGAAATCTTCCAAAACAAAGGAATCACTGCTGATGCAAATATCAGACCCGTACTGGCAGTAATTTCTAACAAAAAAACAGTCACTGGCATGTTGATCCTCAGCATCTCATAAATCAAGCACTTCACCCCTGCGGAACAGGAACTTAATGATCGGAAATTTCTTTCCCAGACATAAACTTCTACCGATTAGATGCTCTCTATTAATT